>NC_140272.1:19672439-19674939 GCF_964030765.1 Micromesistius poutassou
ATCAAAGCCGGCTTAGTTCTTTATTCATTTTCGCTCAGCTCAACAGTACTCGATAGTAGCAGCTACTACTACTACTACTCCAGGAGTACACGACAAAGAAAACTGTAAATAAATGTAGCAAAAAAACGAATTGCTGAAACGAAAAAAAGCTAAAAGATGCACTAAAGTAGAACAAAAAGGAACCGGCCTCTTCCAAACGAACAACAACTAATGACAGCGTCGTTTCCCTCCAGTCAGCACATACTGCAAATATAGCCCCGTTGGCTCAGCTCTACGCATCAACACATTATTCCATCTTGGCCAGAGAAAAAGAGAGAGAGAGAGAGAGAGAGAGCAGAGAAGAGAGAGAGAGAGAGAGAGAGAGAGAGAGAGAGAGAGAGAGAGAGAGAGAAAAGAAAGAAAGAAAGAAAGAAAGAAAGAAAGAAAGAAAAAAAAAAAAAAGGGAAAGTAGAAAAACAAATGAAGTGAGCGATACGAGAAAAGCAGAAAACAAAAAGAGAGAGTTAACAACACCTGTGAAAATAAGCATCTCCAGCCCGGGTGGTTTGGGAGTGCCCCGCCCCTGTGTACAGCACCGAGGCGAAAAACAAACTCGCCCTCCAAGGAGCTCGGGGGTGAAATGCAAGTCACACGCTCCAGCCAACACAGCAACAACAACAACAACAACAACAACAACCACCACAACATCATCAGCCATGACGTCGTCGGGGAGACATCTACTGGGAGGAGAGAGAGAGAGAGAGAGAGAGAGAGAGAGAGAGAGAGAGAGAGAGAGAGAGAGAGAGCGATCAAACAACAAGTGGGGCGGCGTTGGCGGAAAAAAACTAAACAAAGGCTATGTTCGTGATGCAAGCATGGGTTGGTGACTTCATCGCCACGACAACACATGCAAAAAGGGGGGGGGGGGGCTGTGAATGAAGAGGGCCATGAATCTTCCCTGCTGCACCGAGCTGCAGGCTTACTAGAATCTAGAATCTAGAATCTAGAACTAGAATCTAGAAGTAGAATCACTGCACAAACACAAAGTAGGGTCCAATCCAAGAGACTGGCCTCGCAAACAAGCATGCTTACAGGTACTGTAAAAACTAATTTAAAACCAAAAAAAAAGAAGAAGGTAGAGATGCCATTCCCGGAGAGAGACAGAGAGATACCCGCGGTACGCCTTAACTCCTACACCCTTCCTTGATGAGCGCGAGCGAGCGAGAGACATTGAGCCAATTAGCTGTCGTCTGAGCTCTCCATTATGACGGCTGCTGAAGGCGCTGCTGTGATCATCGCGGTAACCTGCGCGCTTTAATCTCCCGCTTCAGTCTCATCAGCGCGCCAGCCGCGCCGCCGGCCGCACTGCATCCTGGGTAATAATTACCGCTTGGCCAATTACCACCCAAGCTGGTAAACATGCATCAAATAAACAAGCAACAACGCGTCAATTAGGGGGCGAGAGCCTTTCATACCGGCAGCGGAGAACGATGTTTTATGTGTAAACAGAATGATGGGGGGGTGAGACGGCGAGACAACAAGGCGGCCGGGGGGGGGGGGAGAGGGGGGAGGAGGGGGGAGAAGGACGGGGGGGGAGGAGGGGGGGGGGGAGGGCTACAAAGCGAGCGTGCATCCGTTGGAACGCCTCTTCGCGTCTCCTCGTCACAGTTTAGTGAGTCATTAGAGCACACGCACATTTTCTCAGCGACTTAATAAAAACGCACCCAGCTAATTATATAGAGAGGAGGGGGGGGGGGAGGGGGGGGGAGGGGGGGGGGGAAAGGTGTTTTAATTGCTAATCAGGAAGCGACAAATAACACAGGGAGACAGGACGGCGATGTTCGAGTCACTTACGCGCGGAGGTGTGAACGGTGACTCACGCGGGGGCCACGCCGTTGGGAGACGGCCCCCCCCCCCCCCCCTCCTCCCCCCCCCCACGAGACAGACGAGCGCTCTCGAGGTTTAACCAAGTTCCGCCATAACAGTCCGTCAACAAAATTTGCATTGCATTGCTCTTCCTTAGCGTCCCCCCTCCCCTCCCCCCTCTCCCCTCTCTCCCCCCCCCCGCCCCCTCACACACCTCCGATACTCCATGTCACTCCTCCTCCCCCCCACCCCCCCCCCCCTCAGGAGATCAGGGGCTCCGCTCATGATGGCTTATCACAGAGAGCAGTCAGCAGGGCCTCTAAGCCCCGGGAGGACGAGCTACCCCCAGAAAAAAAAGAAGAAGAAGCGGCGGAAGACGACGTGATCAAAGCTCACACAACTTTCTCAGCCACGGTGCTGATGGTGGTGGTGGTGGTGGTGGTGATGGAGAAGCTGGGCCCTGCCATGGTATGGGAGGAGGGTGGGTGGTTGGGTGGGGATGGGGGGGGTGCCCTCTCTGACTCGCTCTCTCTCGCTCTACATGATTCTGGTTACTACTGAAGTAAGCAGGTTTAAAGTGATGCCTGTGATGATTTAAGGGAGGAGGGGGGAGGAGGGGGGAGGAGGGGGGAGGGGGAGGGGGAGGGGGCGGGAG
>NC_140272.1:19679939-19689939 GCF_964030765.1 Micromesistius poutassou
ATATATATATATATATATATATATATATATATATATATATATATATATATATATATATATATATATGTGTGTGTGTGTGTGTGTGTGTGTGTGTGTGTGTGTGTGTGTGTGTGTGTGTGTGTGTGTAGTGTTACTGAAACTGAATAGAGAAATGCTAATTTAAATACAATGTACACATTTCCAATATAAATCGTAATTATGTGATTTCTGCATTTACTGTAGGCTACACTGTATTTTCACCTCCATATTAAGAAGTCTGCTGTCATTTGGTAAAACAAGACCAAACGAGTAAAGTGATAGGTAGGTCGATTACAAATGGCAATAAACTATTAAACAAAATATGATTAGGTATAGCGTACAGGTTATGTGTATGACGTTGTTATTACACTGGATTTTACAGTATACAGTTTGCATAGTTTCATAGCAGAGCCAACCCGATAAGCCGGGCTGTTTTGTTTGTTTTTAAAACACAACCAAGAGAAGCAGATATGTCAACTGGAGGAAAAGAAAGTGAAGCGACATTATTGTATTGGAGTTATATCTGTTGCAGTGACATCGGGGAACTTTTAAAGTTGAGAAGATATGCAACACGTGGGGAAAAGCCCCTTCAATGGTTTTGTTCAAAAGAAATCACTGCACTCAAACTTCCCTTTACCATGTAGTCACAAAGTTGTAAGCGCTTCACTAAATCAGGTAACACCACAGCACTCGACTTTACAATAGCGGGCGACCACTTTACGATAAACTGAATGCATAAAGTATAAACATTTTTTTTTTCCACCCCGGGTCAGAAGTTAACGCACAAAAAAAGCGAACTTAGAAAAGTCGTAGAGAATGCGTGTAGGGACAGTTTCAACGCTATCTCCTTAACCTGACCATCTTGCAGAAGCAGCTGCGCCCGAACGATGACATTAAACACTAAACCACACCAAACCCTCTGCTCATTTCACAGGTGTTATTTATTTGTTTATTTCACCATATGCACATTTTCTACGAGCGGCATCAAACCACCACCAACCTACCACGACTACAGAGGCGGGCTGCGGTGTATATAACAAGGCGAACATTACTATCTGTATTTAGGATGATGATCATGATTATCGTTAACTTACCGTGATCGACAACGGTACTGTAGGTGCACGCGGAGGGAGGATATAATTCGCTAAGATAATGAGATGTGCAGCGTGCAACACAACCACACTGTAAACACTAACAATATCACTCCGCCCGGGGACCTAACTTAAGTTCGACACTAAAAAAAAAAAAAAAAAAGAGAGCTGCTGCTGCCGTTGACGGGAGAGAGAGAGAGAGAGAGAGAGAGAGAGAGAGAGAGAGAGAGAGAGAGAGAGAGAGCGATGTTTCATGTGGGGGGGGAAAAGAAAAAGCAGGGTTATGGACAGTGCCTGTACTTCCTCGTAAAAAAAGAGAACAGAGCTCCTTTATAATTATGGCTATGACATTTTTTTTTTTTAAACGCGGCTCGAAAGAGAAGAGAAGAGAAGAGAGAGAGAGAAAAAAAAAAAAAAAAACGCGGATTTGGATGTTGTTATTTTCTGATGTTCCAGGACCGTGACGTCACATCCACCTGCTGGGTAAACAAGGTTGACGACGCGGATCCTTCTTCTTTACGCACACACACACACGTTGGCAAGAAAGTCGTTCGGTTGAAATCCCCGTCCGTGTCCGTGAACGAATCCTTTTACGTGGGGAAATGTAATTATTATGCGTTAGCTTTTTTGCCGTCGTGAGTGAGACGGACGGGGGGAGCCGCGGATTGTCCGAAAGCTAAAATGTCGAGGGTGACTAATTATCCTGCAAGTGAAGCAGTCTCTCTCACCGTTCCTCCTATTCCTGCCGTAGTGCAACCGTGCGGGGTTGTCGTTCCTCTGATCCCTGCGAGTGTATGAAACGACTCGCCGTGTTCATAAAGGATGTTTTATCCTCCAGTCGTTAAGCACTTGCAAACTTTTAATGGGGTTCGTTTAACTTTTCAAGAAGACTGCAGGGCGAGTCGGTATGCAGGTGTTAGAAGTTCTGATGCAATGATATTGTGTAAGATTTAGGTCGGATTCAGTGCGTCGTGATTCATGAGGCTTTGATGAATACAAAGTCATCTCGCACGGTCCTATCTCCCTTGCAACATAGGTGCAAATGACCCCCCAGTTGTGAACACTTTGGCAGAGTTAAGACATCATGAGGATAATTAAAGTGTCTTAAGACAGAGAGCGATCACTATCTGGAGACAGACGTCGGTTAAATAGTCAATTTATCGGCCCGCTGAAAAGCAACATTAAACCATCTGCGGGAAACAATACTTGAAGTCGTTTTGTCCTTGACCAAGGTCTGAAAACCCCAGACTACTGTCGTTTATTATAAACGACTTTGCATTTATCACGGTTGTATCTACAGTGAGTGAACGACGCCAGGGGCTCCTAGACCGTCGTTTTCCTTAGGATAGAGCGCCACCCTCTGACCAAATAGGGATACACTTTTGACATATATTTAGTAGTCCTATAATACCATTCATTATGCCAGGCCTAACTTAAATTTACAAAGATCAGTTAACAAATGGCACTGAACTCTGTTACAGTAAATGCCGTACTTTACATGGACGACACTTATCTTTTTATAGACCGCGGTGTAGACAGTATGCTCATGTGTGCTGTGTGCAGGTGATATTATTGTGTTGATATGAAAACAAAACCAAAGATAACCCAGAGAAGAAACTGCTGAGAACCGTTTTTTTTTTTTTTTTTTGGACTATCCTCAACTCTGACGAAATCTCAAGCATCCGCACTGAGGCTAACAGCTCCAGGGCATTGAGAAAGATATATCATCCCTGCTCCACAAACCCACCCCGCCACTGTTGTGTTTTGCAATGACCTCGGAGCTACGCCTGCAGAGCCACCGAAGCGCAGCCATCAGCACTTTAATTCCTGTCTTGTTTTTTTTGTTTTTACCAATGATCATGTCGCTATATTCATGAAACTGCCCTGCCCATCCTCGTACACTAACGCAGACACTGACACATTTCTAGACAAGGCATATCACAATAACAATGTAGTTACACCATCTTTTGCCCTGGATAGTTTTGTCGGTCGGGGTGTTGTTGACTCCCGGCTGAAAATATACTGGGTTCAATCCCCCATGTCCATAGTCTATCCATCTGTAGGTATCCTTGAGCAAGATAAGTCACCCCACGCCTGCTCCCTACCTACATGTATCTGAAATGAGGGAGGTTGCTTTGGATGAAGGTGGCAAATGACCAACAACAAAAAAAATGGTCAAATGTAAATGCCTGATTTATTTATTCTGGAAAATAGTGTGCAGAAGCTTATTTGCATGATATATCAGATTAGCCATTAGCCATCAACCCATGCCAACCCTCTTGCCAGTTCACAAACACATCTGAAACTCTTTAATGCGGTGACATGGAAAAAACCCAGGCCTCTTTTAAAAGTCATCATCGACGGGGACAAATGATTTGTCAAAGGCATTCACTGGTGTAGGCCAAAAAAAAAAAAAAAAATCAAGCTTAGTTAGATTATTTAAGTAGCACTATCGGTCACATTCAATTGACACCTCGTGTGTTTGGGCTAGGAGACTGCGGTGGCGTTGGGTGGATATCACGCTGAGACCTGCAATTGATAGTGTGCACTTACTAATTAAATGGAGGATCGCTATCGGTTACATAACATGCTCTCCACATGTACTCCCACACACAACAAAGTCATTAGCTTTCTGCTAATTGGGTAATTGCGCAAATGAAGCGAGGCTCCTCTTGATTTCCAAAGGGGGGCGACTCCCACACACAGTGATCTCCCATCGCTCCTGGGGGCAGACTGGGATATGAATGATGGAGGTTTGACTTCAACAAAAAATCTATAAAGCAGAGTAATTCTGGAGAAGTTTGTCTTTGTAGGCCTACATCCGCCTATCGTGGTAATCTAAAAAAACCAAGAACAGACAACCCAGAACAAACATTAAATGATTGTTCTAATCCACCACATGTGCTCTGATTTTCAATCCCATAGTGATTTTATATAATTATATAGTAGTAGTAGATTTTATATAATTATGCATTATATAATAGTGAAATTATATAATGCAGCCTGAACAGATATCTTTTTAAACATCCTTTCCTTTATTTGAACCCATGTTACTTGTGACTTGTAGTCACATCGTAAGTAACCTGGTGACGAACCTGAGCAGAACCTGAGTAGGATCTGGGGACAGACCACAGACCCTGTTGGGGGACTGGGGACAGATCAGACCCTGCTGGTGGACTGGGGACAGACCACAGACCCCTGGTGGTGGACTGAGAACAGACCACAGACCCTGGTGGAGGACTGGGGACAGACCAGACCCTGCTGGTGGATGGGGGACAGATCAGACCCTGGTGGAGGACTGGGGACAGACCAGACCCTGCTGGTGGACTGGGGACAGACCACAGACCCCGGTGGAGGACTGGGGACAGACCAGACCCTGCTGGTGGTGGACTGGGGACAGACCAGACCCTGCTGGTGGTGGACGGGGGACAGACCAGGAAGCTGATAACTCCTGTAACTCGTCACGGAGGAGGAAGAAGCTAAGGAAGTCATACTAGTTCCTGGGAGGAGTGCGCTAGAATAATAAACCCCTCCGGTTTACAGAACAATGGAGCCATCTACAGGAAGAGGGCAGAGTAGGCGTCTCTTCCTGCAGAGGCCCGGTAGTAGTACCTCGGTTATACAGTAGTAGGCCAAACTGAAGACGCTCTAAAACCATTATAGTCTTCTCTGTCGTAGAGAGACGGGGGGGGGGGGGGAAACAAGCTTCAAGGCGTGAAAGTACAACAGGCGGAACATTCTGCTGATGAAAGCCAGCTCTGTAGTCTGACTAGAGCGGTCGGTGTCATCTGGACAGAGCTGGGAGACCAACACAGAGCTTGTACTCTTGAACCTTGTCGTTAAACTCTGGTGTTTACATCACGTGACACGCGGCCTCCAGCCCTTGTCCACCACGTTCATGCTCTCTGCCATTGTTACCACCAACAACCATATACTACGTTGTGTTATGTGTGGGGCTGTAATATAATATTGTGACATTGAACAATTAATGACTTATTTTTTTACAGGCCTGCTTTATTTTTATGTATAAAAATAAATTGTGTAGTGGCACCCAAAAAACTTCCCCTTGGGGCGAAATTAAGTTATAGTTTATTTTTATTGGTGCTCATGTGAGTTCTTATGTTACCTGTTAAAATCCAAGGGCAGTGATTGGCTACGGGCGCCCACAAAGTATGATAAATCAGCTCAAAATGATTATTGAAGATGGAAAACTGCCAACTCACGGAATCATTACATCTAATGAGGATTAACGCGATGCAAAAGTCCCGTACCAGAAGCTTAGACAAACAAAAGAAAAAACAAGAAGATCTTTTTTTAATTTTATTGGCTTTTATTTCTTATGCTTTTCGAAATCATTTTGACATCCTACTAAAACGCTACACTAAACCCATCAGTCAAAAGGGTCGTTCAAAAATAGTCCCTATTGGCAACGAAGCCATGGTTCTTCAGCTGGTTCTGTCGTCGTTCTGAAACAGTATACAGGCATTCATCGAACGGGGAAATGGCTTTATTTATAAAGTGAGCATATGCTCTCATGTTGTTTAAAATGCGCATTATACATGGAGTGAAAAAAAAACAGTACTCGGATGGACTGGACATCCGTTAGGTAATAACTCACGGGTGTCTGATGTATCTTCAGCCTTTGACATTGTTATGTATACACTCAAATGGAAAAAGCATATTTAAAAATATTAACCATAATTTACCTTATTTTAGCTTCATTTTAGCATCATTATCCACCAAAGCTGAAAGAAACTATCAACGCAAAAAGGATTTTCCGCCTAAGATGCATTGTTAACACACTTCTAGCTGTACAAACAAGACAATATTTTCTACAAAAAAATTACCCTTGATTTACTGTTGAATTTACAAGAGAAAAACAATCAAATGTTTGTGGGGCATTTTAGGGCTACAAAGAGGGTGTGACATTTTCAAAACCACAACAGGTTAAAAATGATTATTATTGAACTAAGTATGTTTTTAGTAAGTCACTTGATGTTAAAGTGGTTCATAAGACAGCCCTGCCATTCAGGAGCAGACGTGGTTTCAAACCAGCATATAAATGTGCAACACGTAAACTAAATGCGTTCTCAAGACATGAGGTTTATTTAAAAGACTCACGAAATCTTCTGTAAACACACAGTGTATTCACCTCATGTCGGTAATCGAGATATCAACATTCAGCTTTGCTAAATACTTCCCTAAGAAGCTCACAAACTAACTGAGGTCCCAAAAAAAAGTGCTTTGGCACCAAGAACATCAACTGGCTTAAAAGTACATGAAGAGAAGACCCTAAAGTCCAATTCAACGTATCTACAAAAGATAAAATAGTTTGACCACTGCCGATAAGCCTAAGGAGAACTAGTTCCATGAGGTGTGTGCAGACCATATTGGTGGCAGTAAAGCAAAGGTTAAAATAAAATCTAAAAAAACCAAGGCAGTATCTTCAACAAAGGTCAACCGGACATGGTCAAAGTTGAACAAAGGCGTTACGTTCCAATAAAATGTATAAAAATATATTGATAACCTGTTCCTTGATTGATGCAATACATTGTTGTGTTGTTGTGTTGTGGAGATGGCCGTATGTCAAGGGAAGTGTAAAGTTCAGATCTTTCTTATCTTTTCTTAAAAGGACAAAATTGACAAACGCGAATGCATCGGAATCTAGTGTCTTGAACGTCCCCCTTCAAAAGCGTGATGTTCCTGATGAGCTGCAAAAAAAAAAATAATGTATACATTTAGTCAATCATCAAATTTCAATCACGTAATATAGTAGATTGCAGAATTTCCATAACATATTTAATCGAGTGTTTCTAGTCCTAAAGTCAACCTAAAAGGACTTCACACACTTAATGATGGAAGGATATTCTTATCATGGAGTGCTTCAAGGCAGAAATAAAAATGTCTTGTGATAACCACCCTCATTGACCGAGTCTGCAACATGATTAAGTATAAACAAGTTAATGGGGTCAAAAGCTAAACAACTCCCAACATATGCCACGGACACTGACCAGAACTTTATCCCAAATTAACTCTCTGATACATCACATCGTCATAATTAGTCCATTTCAGAGCTTAGGGCTACAGGTTGTTATCAAATGGTCTGTGAAGCCCTTTGACATTTTAACTACGATCACGGGCAAAATTCGCCCGCTTAATATGAATCATCAGAAAATAGTGGAATTCCTTTCTGCATGGGACCATATGCACACACAATTTCTCTTCAAAAAGGCAATTTTATGAATACACACCTCTTACGTGGTACCCTCAAACAAATCAATATTATGTAATATTATGAGTACTATGTAACTTTAAATCCCTTCTGAAACAAACATCCATTCCCTCGTGTCGCTTTTACTCGAGATACTCGAGAGATTAAAGAGGGACATGGACCGTCAAAATGCCATGTTGGACACAAGCAGGCTTTAAAATGATTGAATTCGATTTCACCCCCAATAGCCAAATTCCTCCTTGACACATCATTGACCCTGAGCCCAACGTTAACATGTAAGCCAGGGCTGTCTACCACCAGTCCAACACAGACAACTGCACTCTAGTCTGCAAATGTTGCCCACTTCAAATAAACAGACAAAAGGAGAGAGACATTTATTTCACCATATGTTCCACTGCCAAAATGGCCATAGTCTAGTTGAGTGTTACCCCAAGGGGGTAGAGTGTATTTCATAGACACACACACTCATGGATGACAGTGTTACATTGTTTGAAAAGAAACACTGCAAAAACAATTGTTGGATGTAACTAGGCTTCCAAAATGTTTGACATTGGACAGATAGGAAAATACATAAAACTAGGTCAAGGCATGCCAGGGCATGCCTCTGTGCGCCTGTTTCCAGAAACTAATCGCTGTAGAACTACTGGGACTCAGCATATCTGAAGAAGGCATACCAAGGCATTTAACCCTGGAAGGGTTGAAAAGATTAAAGCCTATTATTCAACATGGTTTTCACTTTCATTATCTGAATGTTATTAAGATGATAAAAAGACAGTGTGTAGTGTAACAGACACACACACACGGTGTGTATGAAATACCTCATAGTGGCACCATGACATGGAAAACATCACGGTATAAAAGTAATTTATGCAACTAAAGGAAAAGACAGAATAAATTGTAGTCACACACTGGACAAAGGTTCCATACTTACATTTATAAAACACAGCCTTAAAGGATATTTGAGGGAGGAGTTCATAGATCTTGGCCAAGACGCTAGCTTCTGGAGCAAGAGGAGCGTTTCCGTTCCACACCTGCACCACGTCTTCCCGATCGCGCACGCTCACGCTCACGCCAATGACCTCGTCCTCTGTCCAGCAGAGAAACAAGCGGAGACACAAACTCATTTAATATAAATCATGTTATCAATATGGCTCCGTATCCAACGTGAATATGCAATCGATTGTTCATCAGGCGTCGATTGATATCACTAAAAAGGCTTTGTGACTTTGTGAGTATCGTCATAAGCATCGTCATAATCCACGGAAGCATCCTCCTTGGTGGTATGATTCACGTTCGACGACCTGTCCTCTAACGGCGGCAAACATGATGAGGCCGCGACCTTGAGACCAACTCACCAGAAGCACAGTAGTCAGCAAACTGCTCCCCGATGGTAGCCAGCAGCAGCTCCTTCCACACCAACGCCTAACAGCAAGCAACAAGCCCAGGGCGACGGTTTAGTGTTTCAGCAGCACCGCCTTGAGACAGGGTCAATGTTGTGTGTGCGACCCAAAACTTACGGTACTGTCTTTCGGTACTTTCATCTTCCAAACACCACCTTTGGCGTTGCTCTCCTCTTCCCTGTAAAAAAAACAACAAAAGAAAAAGAACAACATAAATGAATGATGAAGTTTCCCCCGAGCATGGAACCCTCAACAACAACAGGGCGACCTCTTCGACCTCTTCATCATCTTGGGTATGGCGTTCTGTGCATTGCCAGGGCCGCGAGCCACCTCAAACTGGATCTGGACCCCGACTGTTTTGGGTCCAGACCCCCATCGTGTAGGAGCTGCTCTACAGTAGCACATTAAAGAGGCGGATAGAGGGGGGGGGGGAGGAGACACGTACCACAGCGGCCTCCTCTCTCCGCGCATCAGGTGGTAGCTACATCTCAACGGCAACGCTGTGACTTGGGGAATGTTGTTGTACACACTCCAGAATGTCTGGAATGATGGGGGGAGAGAGAGAGAGAGAGAGAGAGAGAGGGTTAACACACTTTAAGAGTGGGATTGGAGCTACTTTAAGGCTATTAATATTATAAATATTATTATTAATAAATATTTTGCACAAGAAATGTTTATAAAGACTTTATAGTTTATTGTTACCAGTGTAACAGAACATGCATAGACAATATATGACAATGCAAACGTCCAACAACATATTGCAGCAGTACCATTTCTCATTAGATGATAAAAGATCTGCGTTGGCAAAAATCGTACCTGAACAGTTTTAACTGTATATATCTTTTTGAGATTTGATGCACATTCCGCAGCAGTAGTCCCTGGTAACGACCTGGAATAGAAGATATTATGGGTTGAAAAATGAATTTATGTTCCATAGAGAAACAATTTGGAAAATAATTGAATTCATGAATTGAACATTTGGTGTAACTATCTGGAAGAATGGTTTTTACTTGCACAACACCCTCACACACACACACACACACACACACACACACACACACACACACACACACACACACACACACACACACACACACACACACACACGTAGCTTTATGGCCTTGGGTCGGACCATTTAATCATCGCTTCCTGATGTCCGCCTCTGTTGTTAGATAGTTGAATTACACTTGGACCGACCGGTCGGTCAGCCCTTGGTGGGTCGTGAAAGTCAATGACACAAATCAGCGAATAACACTAAC
>NC_140272.1:19694939-19704652 GCF_964030765.1 Micromesistius poutassou
CCTGCCCTTCGTGATGGCGTCCGTGCACCGCGGCTCCTCCTGGGGCGGCAGCGCGCTGTGCTGCAAGCTGGTCGCCTTCCTCTCGGTGCTCTTCTGCTTCCACGTGGCGTTCCTGCTGTTCTGCGTCAGCGTCACCCGCTACATGGCGGTGGCCCACCACCGCTTCTACTCGAAGCGGATGACTCTGTGCACCAGCGCGGCGGTGATCTGCGCCGCGTGGACGCTCTCCGTGGCCATGGCGTTCCCGCCGGTCTTCGACGTCGGCACGTACACGTTCGTCCGCGAGGAGGAACAGTGCATCTTCGAGCACCGCTACATCAAGGCGAACGACACGCTGGGCTTCATGCTGATGCTGGCCGTCATCGTGAGCACGACGCACGTCGTTTACGTGAAGATGCTCTGTTTTGTCCACGATCACCGCAAGATGAAACCGGCCCAGCTGGTACCGGCCATCAGCCAGAACTGGACTTTCCACGGTCCCGGAGCGACCGGGCAAGCGGCCGCCAATTGGATCGCGGGGTTCGGACGGGGTCCGACCCCACCGACGCTGGTCGGCATACGGCAAGCCACGAGCCATAACGGGGCGGCCGCGAGGAGGCTTCTGGTGTTCGACGAGTTTAAAATGGAAAAACGCATCGGGAAAATGTACTACATGATCACGCTTTCGTTCCTGGTGCTGTGGGCGCCGTATTGGATCGCGTGCTACGTTCGGATATTCGTCAAGGGGGCCGCCCTGCCCCAGGTGTATCTCACCGCCGCCGTGTGGATGACCTTCGTCCAGGCGGGGGCCAACCCCATCATCAGCCTGGCGTTCAACAGGGAGCTCCGGGTGCGGCTCAGAGCCTGCCTGCCCTGGTGTCTCCAGACGCAAACTCCGATGGAGCCGTATTGTGTCATCTGAGTCTCTCTGGCGCGCTGTCTTGTTGTCTCCATGGCTTTGTTCCAGTCCTAAGACAATAACTTTTCCCTTTTCTGGAAAGGTTTCACATTTTCTTTTTTGAATAGCCTGCCAATGGCATATTGTAAAGGCGTCTTTTTAAACATGAAATGCAAAAGGAATGTGTGTAAATACTGTACATGGAGATTCTTATTTTAATGATTTGTTTTCTAGTCAAACATGTTGTACACTTTCGAAACCTATCACGGATTTAAGTATAGGCTGTTTTACAGATTATTAGGCTATTCTTTGTGAGATTGTCGTGTTGTTGATGATGATGATGATGATGATGATGATGATGATGATGATGTTGAGGGATGGTTTACCAACCATCCCCCTTGTAATATAAAGTGTGATCATGCTTCATTTTCTACTGATGTGCAAAGGGACTCTGGGGTTCAGTATTGTAGAACATGTGCTTCAGAGATGTTTGCAATGTTTGTATTTCTCAGCAAATAAATACGGAATGGGTAATGGCTCGTGCGTTTGTGAAGTTAATCATCGGACCAGTTTATCCACAAACCGGTCTCACAACAGGGATGCTTATTCTTAACAATAACGGTTTTCACTGTCTTTGTGTCTTTCACTCTGAAGTCGTCCAGCTTTGCGCCCTCTCACCATTCAGATGCAGACCTGTATCTTCAGGGCCATGCTAGCCTAGCCATATTAACGCCATCACTTGGCATTCTTTTATTTCATCGCTGACCTTCTTCCTGTCCACTTCACACATTCATGTTAGCAGATGTTGACCTTCTCTCGGTTGTATTTGTAAATTGGCATGTAGGCCTATTTGTTTTGTTTTAAAGGGCATCGTCATGCTATGGGCTCAAAGGGTATTTAGCATCCAAAAACTAAAGTGAATCCATGAAGCCATTGTTCTTTATAGCCATGGCTATAGGCCATGTCATGTTCTTAACCACTTAGAACTATAGGGCTTGTACATCTTGACATCACATCGACAATGACACTGCCTCTATTTCAGAAGTATAGGAACATAGGAATGTTATTGGTTGGTCATTGTTTAGTAAGCTCATTAATTGTGAAATGATTTGTCATTAGGGGGAGACGTCCCATGATTCTACATTCTGATGAACAAGCCCAATACACAATCATATTCAGACACTCGAGAATGAAGTTTGTATATACAATGGATTCTATATTTAGGCCATACATATATATGTATGGCAGGGTCAAGGTTACATCTTGACCCTGCTATATATATAACTGTTGTGTTTCAGTTTAACATGTTACACCTTGTTCCAGTTGCAGGGCGATGCCCGCAGAGAGATCACTCCATTATAGCAGATAATCGTTTGGAATTTTTAGTCCACACGCAGCCTCAGAAGGCTAATAACCATTACTAAAATATGAGATCACTGTGAGCTTTACATATTGGACAAGTCTAATTATAGCTCTTAGCCAAATGCTGTGAATCATGGCCAGAGTGGACTCATTTCATAGCGTTAGGAAAGATGTCAGTTGTGTGTATAAAGAAAGTGACTTGACACCACGGAGAATGTTGTTATGCTAATCAAAGATAAAGAGTTAATTGCAATCACATCTTCTTTCATTATTATTCACGTCCAACCAGCTGAAATGCAGATATCATTGCCAAAGTATATCTTTAATACATGACTATGAATATTTGACTTAAAGTGTAGGCCTACAACAGGATAAAGCGCTGTTCCCTGTGGTTTCACTATATTTGCTCCAGGGTTAACATGTGTAAACCCTACTACTGTCTAGAGAGAGGTTACATCTTGACCCTGAACCCACCGATTATTAAGCTGTGGAGTTCAAAGAGCTGTGGAGTACAAATTGGCCCGAAACAACTACAAGACGAAAACATTTACATAGTTTAAAGCAACGAGGCGGCGGTGGCGGTGGTGAAGATTAAAAAAAAACATGAACAACATTCATGGGGTGGTTTAATATTTCTTTAACATATGCATTCATGAATATGTATGAGCGCTACTGTGCTGTGAAGCAGAGTGTGAAAACACGGCCGCATGCTGCAGGAGTGGGAACGCCTCACGCTGGGGAGCTGCCTGCTAGAGATGCGCGGTTGGCGGTCGCAGCCGCGGAGGACTCGGCGGCTGAACAGCAGGGTTATTAGCGGAACATGTGTTGTGTGTTGATGTTTGTTTATCGCTCTGAACCACTCTCACAGAGGAGTTGACACACACACGGAGAGGGCAGAAACCGGATGAGAGAGAGAGAGATCCGTTTGATTCTCTTTGACAATATACGATCAGAGTCAAACTAGAAGACGTGTGTGCGTTGGAAACTGTAACACAAAAGGAGAATAGTCTTGCACCTGTGTTTATTCAATGTGGAATTACAGACAACAAGATGATGTAAACATACAATAAACAGACGAGTGCAAAAGATCTGTAAGAATCCTTCTTTGTCAATTCACGGGTTCATCTGGTTAAAAAAAAAAAAAATCGATCCCTCAAAGTCAAAGGATCAAAATAAATATTATATAGCAACACCCAGTGGTTGGACGTCCAGGATAGGACCTTGAACGCGTGTGTCTGTCAGCGGCCAGACGGTGTCCATCAGCGGTAGTAGTCTGGGAACTTGAAGGCGGGCAGACAGCGCGACCTCCTGTCCTCTGTGGTGATGCAGGCCAGGTTGGGCAGACAGGGACACGTGTGATGCAATCTCAGCCCCTTGAACGGAATCTGTGTGGATGTGTGCGTGCATGTGCGTGTGTTTGTGTGTGTGGTTGTGTGTGTGCGTGTGTGCATGCGTGTGTGTGTGTGTGTGTGTGTGTGTGTGTGTTTTGAGGGTGGGGTTGGGGGGGGTTGTGTGTGTGTGTGTGTGTGTGTGTGTGTGTGTGTGTGTGTGTGTGTGTGTGTTTGTGTGTGTTGAGGGTGGGGTTGGGGGGGGGGGTTGTGTGTGTGTGTGTGTGTGCGTGCAGGTATGCGTGCAGGTGTGCATGTGTGTTTGTGGTTGGGGGTGTGTGTGTGTGTAGGTGTGCGTGTGGTTGTGTGTGTATGAGAGAAAGAAAGAAATAGAGGGAGGACAACAATAAGCAGACAGAGCCAAATCTAGAAATATTCATTAAAAAACAGTTAAACTCGCTACTTCTTTTTTTTATTCCAAAGTGTTTTTAAATGATGTATTATCATAGAACAATCCATCCATCTCTTTCAACAGCGTGATTATTTAGTCATTAGGTTGGTTTCCCTCCATTTCGCCGCCACTCTCTGGGGCGAGGCTTACCGTTGGACTTCACCCACCGTGGTATTATTCCACAGACAGGATCGATTCAGAGAGAAAAGAGTTGATTTTACTCTTTACACTTTCAGAGACACAAACACAAAAGACCAAAGAACATTTCTCCCAGGTTTCAACAAAAGAGCCGGCTGCAGTGAACAGACAGATCTCCTCCCTCCCCTCCACACACGTTATGCGGAGTGAAGCCGTCTTTGGGGGCTTCAGTTGTAATCTCCGAGGCTCCACTCGCCGAAGCAGGGGGATTGAAGACGAGCTGTTTCCAAGTGAAAGCCGAGAGGATAGGCAGCAGCTGTAGGGGCTTCAACTCCACGCTGAAAGGTACTGGATTGAATCCTCAGTGTGTATGCACAGCCAAGAAAGCCTCACCGTTACCTGCTTCTTAATGAAATGTATATACTGTAGCCTACGTCGCTTCGGAGGAAAGCGTTTGATAATTGACAAAACTGTGTGTCAAGAAATGGCTACAGGGATTGGTAGGACCCAAGCGCACGACAAGGTTGATTCACAAAAAAGGCTTTACTTACTCCAAACACATGAACAAGAACAAGACAAGAAAGCACCGTGACAAATACACCCTCTATAGTGCAGGCAGTATTTACAATGACCGAGCAGTGAAGGGAACAAAGGGGGAGACTTAAATACACCAGACTAAACAAGACACAGGTGGGCAGGGAACGAGGTACGAACGAGAGGCAGGCGGACGTTGGACAAAACACAAACTAGACACAGGTGAGGGGCGGAGACACATAATCACAAGACGAACCAGGGACGACAAGGAACAGGAAGTGAACTACGCGACACCAACCCAGAACCGTGACACAAGCCGTTTCTCAATTCGCGTTCTCGTGTGTACTCGTGTACTTGCGTTCTCGCTAAACGTCATCAGTGGTAGCCCAAGCACTGTTCCAATTCCAAGTACGCGAGTACTGTCGTAAAACCCGGAAGTGTTCTCCATGCGTTCTCCATGAGGCCGTTCTACCGAGGACGCATCGGAGGTGACTTGTGTGGACTTGGGACCGTTAAATATCCCAGAATGCATCATCGAGTCCGCTGCTGTTCCAATTGCAGGTGCGTACTCGCGTTCTCGGAAGTACGTACTTCCAAGTCCGCGAGAAGATAGACGTATGGGTCGTGGTTCTAGAGACGTCATCCGGGTCACTGCTCGTGTGGTGACCGGTGGCGTATCGAGCAGCTGTTTTTTATTCGTTGTATGTGTTTTTATGCTGTTTCGGAGAATATTCCGGCGTACTGTCAGTGGCATCCTGTCCCAACTATCTCGGACAACTTGCGCCTGTTTGAAGTGACTGTGCAGAGTTTGCCGTGTGCTGTCTTGAGGCTGTTGATGCACGGACGCTAACAAGGCTAGTGCTAGTTAGCACTAGCTCCGACACACCGAATGATGGATTGCACCGGGATCCTGTGGATTATGGTGTTCCTGCTGTACCGGATGATCCACCTGTTCAGCCTATCAAGTGGATACAGCCTTCCAGATACCCAGCGGATTACATATGCCAGGGACCTGCTTCTGCAGCTACGGTTGAATTCCGACCAAGTTGTTTTCACTGAGAAACTACCGGAGGTGATCCAACGTAAACACTCGCCTGGACATTCAGATACGGCACATCATAAAAAAAAGGTAACACGGAGGGGGAAGAAAAAGGCAGGAGTCAGAGCTAGACTGAAGAGGGGGAAAGTGAAACACCGGACTCTGCCGTCAGTTATTCTAGCTAATGTACGCTCACTGCGTAACAAGACTGACGAACTGCAAGCCAACATTAATCACATGTATGAATATCGGACGGCATCAATCCTGGCATTTACCGAGACATGGTTAAATGAAAACGACAGTAACGATGCCCTGCACATAGATGGCTTTGGCTCTCCTATAAGGCTGGACAGAGACTCTGTACTGACTGGAAAGCATCACGGAGGGGGGGTCTGTATCTACGTCAACTCTCACTGGTGCTCATCTGTGGTGGTCAGAGAAGAATTGTGCAACACCGATATTGAACTGCTGGCTATCTCCCTTCGCCCATTCTACCTTCCACGGGAATTTCCACAAATCTTTATCATCCTGGTCTACATTCACCCCAAAGCGAAAGCTTCTGCTGCCACTGAACATGTCAAAAACATCATGAACAGGTTAGAATTAGTTTCTCCAGATGCTCCCAAATTTCTTATGGGTGATCTAAACCATTGTTCACTTGACAAAACACTTAAAGGGTTTGAACAGTATGTTGACTGTACCACACGATTTGGCAAGACTTTAGACAAATGCTATGGTTCTATTCCAGATGCATACAGAGCTGTCCCCCTCCCCCCCCTAGGCTCTGCCGACCATAATAGCATTTTGCTTGCTCCTGCTTACCTACCTGTAGTAAAGAGGTCAGACAAAATAACTAAGAACATCAAACAATGGACCCCAGACAGTATTGACAGACTACAAGGCTGTTTTGAAACAACTGACTGGAATTGTTTACTGTCCCCTAGTAACATCGATGAGCAGGTAGACACAGTGACTGCATATATCTCCTTTTGTGTGGACAGTATAATTCCTACCAAAACTGTTACAATATTCCCCAACAATAAACCCTGGGTCACAAAAGAATTAAAACAAGTACTCAATAAGAAAAAGAGGATTTTCTTCACTGGCTCGGAGGAGGAAAAGAAGGAGGTCAGTCGAGAGGTCAAGCGTGCCATTAAAAAGGCCAAGCTGGATTACAAAAACAAAGTGGAGGTCTCCTTTACCCAGGGGAATCTTCGCTCCGCCTGGCAGGGTCTGAAGAACATGGCAGCGGTGAACTGCATTACATCCAGTCACAAACCCATCCAGGTTGATGGCTGCAATACAACATCTTTACCCAATGACCTCAACTCATTCTTCTCAAGATTCGAAATGGACAACAGCACAGAGCTTAAGACCATCATCTCCTCACTCCATCCTGGTGACACCACCATCACCTTCAGCAGGGAAGAGGTGGTGAGAGCCCTCAAGAGGACAAAACTGAACACTGCCACCGGACCTGACAACATCTGTGGGCGGACCCTGAAGCACTGTGCTGAGCAGCTGGGGGAGGTATTCCAGCAGCTGTTCCAGACCTCCATGAACTGCAGCACAGTGCCCCGGAAGTGGAAACATTCCACAGTTATCCCCATCCCCAAGAAGGGCCCCACTAAGGTATTAAATGATCTGAGGCCGGTGGCCCTTACCTCCCTGGTGATGAAGGCGATGGAGAGGATAATTAAAAACTTTATCACCAAGTCTGTTGAGCCTATGATGGATCCATTGCAGTTCGCGTACAGGGCCGGCAGGGGAGTGGATGATGCCAAGATATTTATCCTGGAGACCATCCACAAACACCTGGAGACCCCCAACACCATCGCCAGGCTCCTGTTCGCAGACTTCTCTTCTGCATTCAACACCATGCAGCCACACATCCTTGCTGAGAAGTTAAATACTCGCTTTAACTTGGACCACCAGGTCATTAAGTGGGTTATTGACTTTTTAACCAACCGGTCTCAGAGGGTGTTTGTCAATGGTTCATACTCCAACATCCTCCACACCTCCACTGGCTCCCCGCAGGGCTGTGTCTTATCGCCCCTGCTCTACATCCTCTACACTGATGACTGCAGGTCCACTCAGCCAAACTGTCAGCTGGTGAAATTCGCTGACGACACAGTCCTGCTCTCTCTGCTCTCTGTCCCTAACCTGCACCATGGCTCTGTACTTCAGGACTTTATTACCTGGTGTGAGGGCGCCTGTCTCCAGCTGAACTCTACCAAAACCAAAGAGGTAATTGTTACATTCTCCAGCAAGCAGAGACAATTAGCAGAGGCTGTCACTACCACCATCCAGGGGGAGCCTGTGGAGTTGGTGGAGGAATACAGGTACCTGGGCACAATATTCGATGGCCTTCTAAGGTTTTCATCCAACACCGAGGAGATCATCAAGAAGTGCCACCAGAGACAATACCTGCTCAGGAAGCTGAGATCGTTTGATGTGAACAAAGATATTCTCCTGACCTTCTACCACTCCTTCATTGAGAGCGTACTTACATTCTCATTCATCTCATGGTTTCACTCCATCAGCCTGCAAGACCGGACACGCTTACTCAGCATCACCAAAGTCTGCTCTAAAATCATTGGACACCCTGTTAGAGCTTTGTCTGCCTTTTGTGACCAGCAAACACTCCGCACCGCTCACAGGATCCTACACGATTCCTCACACACATTACATCCTGTGTTCGAGTGGCTCCCATCGGGACGCAGACTGCGTTGTCCGCGCTGCAGGACACAAAGGAGGAGGGCCACCTTTGTTCCTACAGCAGTCCAACTTATGAACAATGACCCCTCCCTGTCTCAACAACTTTGCCCAGCCCCCGTCAGACTGAATGCACATAGCACTTTAACGTGATGCACAGAGCACTTTGAAATTGACAGCTGCTAGAATTTTTTAACTGAAGCACTTTGTGAATGTTTTTATGTTGTCTGATGTCCTGTTTGTCCTAATGCTGCTCTTTATGCCTTTTTAAATTGCCCCTTGGGGACAAATAAAGTGTTTGATTGATTGATTGATTGATTGATTGACATCTTGTGTGGCAATTCTGAAGATTTTCCATGTAAATAAATGTTTATTAAGTCACTATCCATCACCGAATGCGGTAACACAATGGGGATTTGGCCTATGGTCCACGGATGAAAGCCCCTGGCAGTGTTACGAATGTTGAACCGGGTGCCTTGGCAACACTTTGTGGCTCTCTGGGAAAAAAAAAGGGCAGCTTGTCGCCAAGAAAATAAAACAGAAATCTTCAAGGCTGCCACTTTGAAATACAACAGCGGACAGCTCTATTTTGTAGTCTTAGATAAAGCAGTGGAAAATCTTTGTGCAACAATGTTTTTGTTGTACAAACCAGAGCACTTTAGTGCCGCTGTGTGTACGCAAGAAGAAGCGTGCGTCATCAAATGACGCGCTGACTCTGAAGCCCATTCAGTCAAACTCTCACACTCCCCCCACCACTTCCCCGTTACAATTGCACTGTTTTAAAATGTGTGGAGGAAGCATAGACAGACGTCTCCTGTCTGTTTAATCCTCCTTAAAAATGAACCCCCCCCCAACACCACCTCCACCAAACAACACAACCGTTCATTATCCCCTCCCCACTAGCTATGAAAGACCGTATTCACCTGCGGCATAATACACAATAAAGGCAACCTTCTGTAAGTCACTGTACAGTGTGATTTGCAGGGAGATAACCCCTACACAAATACAATGAACAAGTTTTTGCCGTTTTTTGAATGGTATGTTTCATTATCATGGCATGATAAGTCATGCCAGAGGGACTCTCACTGGCTACAGAAAGAGAGTTCCTTAAAAACAAACAGGAACTCACTCTCTCTCTCTCTCTCTCCTCTCTCTCTCTCTCTCTCTCTCTCTCTCTCTCTCTCTCTCTCTCTCTCTCTCCTCTCTCTCTCTCTCTCTCTCTCTCTCTCTCTCTCTCTCTCTCTCTCTCTCTCTCTCTCTCTCTCTCTC
>NC_140272.1:19704852-19756528 GCF_964030765.1 Micromesistius poutassou
ACAGACAGACAGGACAGACAGACAGAGAGAGAGACAGACAGAGAGAGAGAGAGAGAGCGAGCGGGAGACAAAGAGCGCAACGGCCGTTAGCGTCGCCATGGCGACCAGAGTCATGCTGTCCCAAATTAGCGGTGAGCTGAATGATGTTGTGTTGGAAACTCTACTATCCACCCCAGGGGGATGGATAGTTTTGTCAGCAACGCGCCGTAGTAGGAATCCCACTGCAGAGACCAGGCACCAGATGGTCGATAGCGTATCGTTATCGTATCATAATAAAGTGACTGGGTTTCCTCTGTGGGGCTCCTGAGACGGGGCAGAATGGAATGAAGGGTTTCCTGATTGCTGACCGCAGTCGGGGTAAATAAACTCAACAGCGCGAGTCCAGCTTCCTCCATTATATACCCGTTCCCACAGTAACCGTTCTCGTGTCATTACGGCGGTCGGGAGAACTAGTCTTGTCGACCGCTGTTTGAAATGCAGCGGTTTTTATAATGTATGAACATGAAAATAGCAAGAATACCAGCGTACGGGGTAGAGCTATGGGTTACACACAGTTTCTGTTTAGGTAGAAAGAAATGAGAAGGATGTGTGGAATGAATCCTGGCCGTGACAATTCCCCCCATTTGGCCCACGATCCATCCACACGGTGCCTCCACATTTGTGCAGTTATTGATCAGGCCAATGCCAAACGATTGTCACGTTAGCGATAAGTGGATGAGGAAATTCACCTTGCACGTTTTAACGGATCAATGATTTGGATCACGATCCGATCCGGCTCTAATAGCCGTGTTTCAGACTTCAGACATTCACAGACATCTCTGAGATTGCGCCGTGACCTTCTGTGGGATTCAGTCCACACCCCTGACATAGGTTACAGGGACAGCAGCGTGCGACTCCCACGTTTAGAATTACAACTGCACGGTATCCCGGCAACCATCATCTCTGTACATGTAGACGGATAGTTTGTCCCCGGAGGGTTTTCTCAATTTTTATCAAATTCACGGTCCAAATCAAAGCCAAATACTCAACAACAAAAAAAAGGCATGGGATAGTTGACATGAAATTGTACGTATATGGAAGGTCAGTTTTAATCTATTTAACCTGTTTATTATGTATCCACTGCCTACACCCAGAACCAGCACTCCACTGAGCCACCAGGACCTCGAGTGCACAATTGCACACCGATTTATCACCGGCTGAAATTTACAATGAACAAAATTGTTGGTTGTGCCTTGAATTGGTGGTTGGGAGCCGCCACTGCCCCCCTGAGGGGTCTGAAGGAAGGCAAGGCGAGGCAACTTTATTTATAACGCACTTTTCATACACAAGGCAGACTCAAAGTGCTTCACATATAAACACTGTCATACAATGAAAGAAAATAATAGATAAGTAAAAAAGGAAAATAGATAGAAAATAAAGGCAAAGTAAAAAAAAAGAAGCATTTTAGAAAGTGCAATGTATTTAAGATCAACAGTCTCTGATACCCACGTCAGGCAATTTCGGGACTTGGCCACGACCAAAAGGAACTTGGTCCTTATCCTGGGAGTCTGACCCAGACACACGTTGTCTCTCCACGACCTAAAGGAACTTGGACCTTACTCTCTCACATTCGTCGGGACTCCGACCCGACCTAAAGGAACTTGGTCCTCACCCACGTCGGGACCCCGACCCGACCTAAAGGAACTTGGTCCTTACCCACGTCGGGACTCCAGTCCGACCTAAAGGAACTTGGTCCTTACCCACGTCGGGACTCCGACCCGACCTAAAGGAACTTGGTCCTTACCCACGTCGGGACTCCAGTCCGACCTAAAGGAACTTGGTCCTTACCCACGTCGGGACCCCGACCCGACCTAAAGGAACTTGGTCCTTACCCACGTCGGGACTCCGACCCGACCTAAAGGAACTTGGTCCTTACTCTTTGACAAGGAAGGGAGGGACGGTTACGCTGGCGCTCACCGTGTGCTCTCCCTCGGTGAAGCGCTGGTCGTACGCGTAGGCCAGCAGGATGTCCACCAGGCCCAGCCAGGCCGCCTGGTGGCAGGGCTTGTCCAGCAGGTAGGAGCGGTTGGTGAAGCGTCGCAGCTGGTCCTTGTCGTCGTCCGTGAAGCCCACAGCTGCACAGGGAAACACGCGGTGGAGGCGCTGCGCGTTAGTAAGACGTTATGCGGGTGGATGGACGTGCTCCGCGTTTGTGTGACACACGGGTCTCCACGTAGACCTAGATTCCCCCTCGATGTTTGACGATATTAGGGTAAGCTGGGTAAGAAGGTAGAGGGGGTGGTTTGAGCAAGGACACTCAAGGGTAGAAAAGGTTGAAATGGCTAAACAGAGAACGAATGGACGTTCGTATCGTACATGTCAACGTAGGCCTATGAGAACATAATTGTCTCATAATTGGACAATAACCCGGTAGGCAGGTTGGCGTAGGGAGGTTGGTAATTATGTAGGCAAGCAGGAAGGTGGCTGGGGTCGGTAGTTGGGCAGGCATGGGTTCAGTAAACTGGATCGAGGGCAGAACTGGAACGAAAGTCAAGTGTAGAAGCCAAACCTTTTGGCCTGGGATTCACAGACCCCCGAGCCACTTGGCCACCCTTGCCCAAACGCAAATGTAATAGGGGAAAAAATTGTTATGGAGAACACCTAATGGGACGTTAAATACTGTACTCTTTGTTCCCATTGGAGTGACTCAAGTCTTCCATGGTTGACAAAAAAAAAATGCCATGTTGGGGCAACAGACTGAAGGGATCTGCGGGAGAGAAGGCCAGAGGCAGGAAGTAGAGAGTTCTGCAGGAGAACGCTCTCTGCAGGAACTTGAACTTTCTGTCCTCAGCGGCTCTTGCAAACAGCTGAAAGCCATTCTCCTCCTCCACTCGGAGAGAGACTAAACCAAATACGAAGCACATGATGACAATGGCTTGCAATGTGTGTGTGTGTGTGTGTGTGTGTGTGTGTGTGTGTGTGTGTGTGTGTGTGTGTGTTCTGTGTGTGTGTGCGTTGCCACAGCACACAAGCCCCATGCACACTCACTCACAAGCCACATGCACACACACACACACACACGCGCACGGCCCATCTGCAACCGCAGGCGTGCACCCTCACCCATAAACACACACACGTGTTGAGTTTTCAACATAAGCATCTAACTATGAGTGAGCTGTGCTGTGCGGGCGTGCACGTGCGGGCGGGCGGGCCGCTCTCGAGTGCGTGCACGTGAGCAGAGCGGAGGCCAATCCCCCGAGGCTGCAGTGGAACTTGGCTCTGCAGCTGAAGGAGATTCCTGCTGCATTACGTCATGCCTCTGCTCCCTGCAGACACTACCTGCAGCGCACTCTGCTGCTGCCAACACAGCTGTGGGGAGCCGCACACACACACATACACATATACACACACACACACACACACACACACACACACACAGGCACTCGCACACACACACACACACACACACACACACACACACACACACACACACACACACACACACACGACAACGATGCAGAATACATAATCACACCCACCAGACCAAGACAGCAAGAGAAAACACACACACACACACACACACACACACACACACACACACACACACACACACACACACACACACACACACACACACACACACACACACACACACACACACACACACACACACAGTAAGGGAAAACACACACACGTACACAGTCAGTAAGAGGAAACAGACAAAGACACACATACACACGACCAAAATAGTAAGAGGAAGCACGCACAAAGCAGACTGTAGCACATGACGACAAGGTAGAATACATAATCATAGCCACCAGACACCATCACACCAGCATAGTAACAGAAAACACACACGCACACGCACACACACACACACACAGAAAGGCTCAACAAAGGGAGGCAGAAACCACACGCACAGAAAGGGAGAGACACATGTGTACCAACATAAGCAAGCTTCCAGAAAACCCTAACGCAAAACAGAGAGAGGAACACAATAGAGAAACATGCAGCGCCACTTAGTGCTCTCGTTTAGACATTCTGGACGGACGCACGAGTGCACACAAACACACACACACACACACACACACAAACAGACACACACAGAAAATCTTCAGATGAGAAACACACGCACCGGGACATATTTATGCATACAACATGCTGCATTCACGCACATGCACACACACGCACACACACACACACACACACACAGGGATTAAGAGAAGGAGGGAGGGCGGGTGGTAGGAGCATGCCTGAGCCCTATATACAGCACTCAGCCCTCCTCCTCCTCCTCCTCCTCCCCATGACAGCGCGCTGAGTGCAGAGGAGCAGACTGTGATGTGTCTTTGAGTCACGATGAGAAACACTCACATTAAACAGCAACGCTTAGGAGAGCTGTGTGGTTGTGTTGATGCCTCACCAACTGGCGACATGCTGAACACGCCGGTAACTGCATTTGAAAGGCACTTAATAAGCAGAAGACGCCTTGAAGTCTGGGAGGGGAGTGGGGGGGCGTATCGAGTATTCAGGAGTTGCTGTGTTAGGGTGTGACATGAAGGCAGCCCCGAGGTGCAGCCGTGTTAAAATATGGGGTGTTTTTTTTCGCTACGTCGTACCCCAGAGCTCTGGTGGTGAATGACAAATGCATGTTTACACTAAAAGTCTTATATGTGTATCTGATATATTCATAATTATACGCGATGTACTTTTCACTTTTGCTTAGTTCATCAAAAAGCAAAACGGGGGCCATTTAGCGTATTTGGACGGATGACTGATTGTTTTCTTTGGGCCACGGCTCAACTTGTTAACACAAGAGCGGGCTTCCACACCACAGAACCTCTGGGTAAGGAGAGCGTGCGTGCGTCTCAATGACAGAGTAGGGGAAAAAGAGGCCAATTAAAGACTTTAACTACACAAGCGCCCGCTCACGTAGCTGCAGCTCGGTGAGCCATTGGGCCGGGCAGACCGGGCCGTTCACCAGCCCCCCTACTGGGCCACGGAACTGGCTCTGCTGCCAGGCTGCCGGGCTGGCGGGGTCTAGCCTCACTGGGAGCGTTGAGGGTTGTGCTGTAGTTACGATGGAGTGTTTTAACACTTTAACACCCGTTTCCAGCAATGGAGACGAGGCTGCCGCAACGGGTTCATCTGTGCCATCTACGCAGGTCCCACCGCTCAGTGTTGTGCGAGTTCACACTTCACACAAACTGGTTCAAGGTTCAGTTCATACAAAAGAAAATTAATGAATTCGTGTTCATAGTTCAATCAATTTCCGTTTTGAACTAGTTCATGTTCAGTTCATTAACAGTTCTTTTAGAATCTGAGTAAAAACTGTGGGAGTGAATATTTCTGTGCTTATCTTTTAAAATTAATCCTCTCCATTACCAGCTGCCCATCACTACCATCTAAAATTGTTGTGGATATTATTTGCAGACCTTTTTCATTCATCACAACTAAGGCAATAACTATATTTAATAAACACGTCACCTGGACCTCAGCATCAATTCAGAATGTCACAAAATCTGAACTAGTTCAAGTTCAAGTTCTTTAGTTAAAAGTTCAGTTCAGTTCAAAGCTCATAGAAAAATGAACTTGTTCAAAGAACTGGTTCTTTTGAACTAGTTCATGCACCACGCTGCCCACCACCCTGCTGATAAGAGGGGTAGGGTGGGGGTCTCTTCTGTGTAAGGGGAGGGGTTGGGGAATGACGCGTTATCTTAAAACCGCCAAAGGGTTCAAAAAAGGACACCACGGGTTGAAGAAACGGGGTGTGTGTGAGGGGGTTGGTGGTGGTGGGGGGGGGGACTTGGTCTGGTCATAAGGTGTGCTTGAAAATCCAGACTTTTCCAACCACTCGAAAAGGCCACGGTAGAGCTGCACTTAAATGTGAAAAGACTGCAGCCCATAGGTCAGCACGAGATAGGAAGCAAAGTAAAGCTTATCTTCATTTGTCCAAAGGTCACCGAAACACTGTCGACATCTGACTGCAGTCACAACAAAGTGGCCCCCAGGTAGAGACGGTGAGAAAGCGCGCGAGAGAGAGAGAGAGAGAGAAAGAGAGAGAGAGACTCAGTATAGAAAGGAGAGAGAGAGAGACAGAGAAAAAAAATTAGAAAGAGCAAGTGAGAGACAGGGAGAGAGAAGAGAGAGAGAGTGAGAGTGAGAGAGTGAGAGAGAACGAGAAAGATCAAGTGACAGAGCAAGAGGGGGGGAGGAGAGAAGAGAGAAAGTGACAGAGCGAGAGAGGAAGAGAATAGAGAGCCAGCGACAGAGTCAAGAGAGAGTGAGAGAAAAGAGAGAAATGAGCAAGAGACACAGGGAGAGAATGAGTAAGCCGTCAGGTCCATTTAGCTTTGTGAGAACCAGGGCCCCTGGTGGACAGCTGGGGGCTGTCAGCCAACGCGTAGCCCCCCCTCAACGCAGGAAGACCCACAAAAGAGGCCAGTTTCTAGTTCATTAGCACTTGTGTCCGCGTCCATCTGTCACTTGATATATCTGTCAGACATGGCCGCGGTGAACGCCGGCAGGGGGGGGGGGGGGCAACAACAACAAAATGACAGAGATCTACGAAGAAGACCCGAGAACTGTTACGGAGCGCAACACTACAGCTAAAACGTGTGTCTTTAAAAACAACCCGAGGACGATGTATAAAACCCCCCCAAAAAAAAAAAGGTTAAAAATCTGCCGCGGAACCCATCGGCGGCGTGGTCTGGCCGGCAGCGCAGCCCAGCGCTCAGCCGGGCCCTAATGCCGTTGAACCCGTCAATCACGCCATTACGTTTAATTTGGCCCATTTATCCACGCACGGGCTGACGAGGCAAGCACTCTTGTCTCTCAGGATGCAGTGCAGGGCGAGGGATAGAGAGAGAGAGAGAGGGGGTGGAGAGAGAGAAAGAGGACGGAAGGAGGGAGAGAGGCAAGAGAGAGAGTGAAATGGGGGAGAAGAACGGAGAGGGGGGAGGAGGAGAGGGAGGCAGAGAGGAATAATAGAGAGGAGGGGGGGGGGGGGGGGTACTACAGAGGTGGAGAGATAGAGAGTGAGGGGGAGGGGAAATAGAGACGGGAAGGAAGGAAGGAGGGAGGGAGGATAAAAAAAAAGAGAGTGAGGGAGTCGGAGGAGGGGAGAGTCACACAGATAGATAGATGGAGGGAGGCAGAGGCAGGGAGAGATGGAGATAGATAGAGCCTAATGCTCTGCTGAAGCAGAGCCCAGTTTGTAGCTAATGGCGTGTGCGCCGGCGAGTGATCGACGCTCCGCAGTAATCGGCCACCGGTGGCTGAAGAGCGCGGCTCTCTCACCTCTCTCCTGCGTTAACGCTGACGGTTTGATGTGCTGTAACGCCCCCCCCCCATCCCGCACCCCCCCACCCCCCCGCCCGCCCCCTGCTGCCCTCCTCCTCCTCATGCCGCCACAGAACATCCGTGCGCCATCAGTCAATCGGAGCTGGAAGCTGGGCGCCTGGTAAAGTAATTGGCAGCAGCGTGGGGGGTGGGGAGCTCTCGGTAATTCCACTGTGTGCTACACAGAGCGCGGTCCACCGTTGTGCTCTCCATCACCGGCTGATGAGGGGAGTGACAGACAGGGAGGGTTTTCTCGCAGACAATCGGGGCCGGGGGACGACGCGACGCAAGAGTTTCCTGATCACTAAGTCAAATCACAAGGAACGGCTGTCGCATCATCAGACGGCAGTTCATTTAAATCAACTCGTAGTGTGGTCAACGAGCTAGCTAATACCCGTTGTACGGTTTCCATACAACAATCTGTCCAAGTGTACGGCCGTCGCTGTGACGTTGGTCAGTGACGACATAAGTCATCGGTAGATCAGTCGACTCCTCTCCTTCACTCTCGTGGTCTCATCTGAGCTCTGAGATTGCTCAATATGGTGAGAAGCAGGGACAACACCAAGTCTTATTCAGCCTCCTGTTGCTGGCAGGTGTTAACGTTAAGGAAGACCTATTCTGTTTTGGCAGGGTACCGCAGCCGCTGTAAGAGAGCCTATTATCTGACCATTCAGCTCATGGGACACGGGCAATTTGGTGTGCATTTCAAATAGAAATCCTGACAACATAATGAAAGGGTCATGGGGTTCCTTAGCAAGTGTGTGACTCCAGTTTTTTATGACAAAGCTTACCATCATCAAGATGGTTTTAATTGGAGAGATAAGAGATAAAGATAATGAGGAAATGTTTCTGAATCTGCTGATTATTTTTGCAACCTTATGCCACCTTCTGGCCAGGCTACCATTTAGCAGGGTTTTTTTCCCCGTTTATTTTCTATGCCTCAAAATTAAAAAAATAATAAACTCGGGAAGTACACTTGTATTCAGCACACCATTATGAGGACTAATCATCAAAATAATGAGATAATTAGACATTATCTATTTGCCAATATATATATGACCACAACAGAGATAACAAGTATGGTATCAAGGGCTCTGTTGAAGCACTTCATTATACAAAATGATATCCTCGTAAATTTAACCAACTGTATTAACGGATGCACGGAAAAGTAACAACCATGAGTACAATAAAGTGTATTCTCATCGTGACCATCCAATATGTACACAAGCCTTTTCTATATTCACAACGTCAAAGGTATTTTGCCAAGAGGTATTTTTGCTACATCCGAAAAGTAGGAGGAAAAAGAAGGGGAGGCAGAGAAAGGGAAAGCAACGGTTCATATTGATTAATAGTGACATTGAATACGATAAATATATTTTTAACCATAACCGCCCAATAGATGTCCCAGAGCAGGGGATGACGGGGGTAGGATGGGCTGGCCGGCCCCACTCACCTGCTCCCCCCTCGGGCTCTTGCGATGGGCTCAACGCCGTCCACCACGGACTGAACTTCAGCAGCCCCTGGACCACGTCGTCCTCAAACAGGTCCGACCTGTGGAGACGGAGCGGCGTCAGCGAGGAACACGGGGGGGGGGGGGGGGGGGGCCTCGGTGAAGATGGACAAGGAAAACCGTTTTATAAAAAGGTTCGTTTCAACCCGTTTATGTGCGGGTTGTCACGGGTCGAAGCGATGGAACGACACAGCTCCACACGGTGATTTGTCCGAATACATTTGAAGCGCTGACAGGCTTCAGTGCTTTGGGGAAAAGGGAAATTTTCAAGCACTTCTTTTCTGCGGGTAAACGAAGGAATTACACCAAATGCAAAAAAAAACACATTTTGTGTTCAAAAGCTTCGAGGTTCATTTTGCTGCCCTCTTTGTCGTTGCAACAGCGTGTTGCCAGGGCGACGGGACCGCCGACTACATATTCCCTACGTGTTCCCCCGGCGCTAAGGGGGGGGGGGCAAAAAACCGCTTAACCAACAAATGAATAAAACCCCAGAGGGCGAATGAATGAAAGCGTGTTAGAGGGGGGGGGGCGGCACTCACAGGTAGTGGTCCGGGGAGAAATCCATGCCCTCCGCCTCTCGCCGAGCCCGTCTGCGTTCCGCTGCCGTGGTGGTGTCTGGGTCCTTCACGTCAATCACGTCGCTGAGTTCCTCCTGTTAACACACAGCAGACCCCACCCCCCCGCGGTGACCCTCAGCTCAGCCTCCTCGACCCGCTTTAAGTGCTATAATGGAATCAATGGAGAGCCGTGACCTGGGGACTCCTCTTGGCAGAGCCTCTGCCGTGCTCACCTGCAGCCTGGCAAACACGCCGGCCCTCTGGTTGCCAAAGCCGTACTTCTGGAGCTCTGCCAGCTCCGCCTCCGAGCTCTCGGTGTACACCTCCTGCTCCACCTGCCAGTCGTACTCCTCTTCGTCCTCCCCCTCCCCCTCGTCGTCGTCATCGTCCGCGGCGGCGGCGGCAGCTCCGTCGGCTTCTGAAATGCCAAGTGGGTTAGGGATGACGGACGACCTCTGGTGCCGCCGTCGGGGGCGGCTGGTTTAAAAAAAGAAGGAGCGCTTGCAGCAGACAAGACGAGACACAGGGGACATGGGCGTGTTGCGGTCCCCCCCTCACCAGCGCTGATGTCTTCCACCAGGGGCCTGGCCGAGCGGGAGCCCCTAGGGGCCAGCAGGCTGGTCAGCATCTGGAGGCCCTCGAAGTGTTCCCCGGCGCTCTCCTTTGGGACTCGGAGCGTGAACAGCCCTAGCGGAATCGCAAGCGCAAATAATTTATTAAGGCTGCTGTTTGTCGTGGCACATTTCCTTTAACAGATATTGCAGTCTAGGACAGATGAGATTTCCCTACTGCAAAAAAAAGCACACAATACATTGGAAAGCAATTATCCTAGGTTTAATGCATGCATGCATTAGACTCCTCTCTAGCAGAGTGAGTCCAGAATACAGTTTGACAGTTTGAGTTATTTACACCGTTTCAGATCCTCCCCATATTGCAGATGTCAATAATCAAATCAAGTAATGTTTGCCCAAAAACGCAGACTTGCTGAGAGTGTTCTCATCAAGCAGAAGAGTGCCTAAGAGGATGATGTCTTCTCCTTTGTGACCGGTTTACCCAAGTACGAAGGTTAACACTATTGGTTGACTCTAAGGAAGGTATAGGCCGGCGACCCATAGAGAAGGGAAGGTGGGACAGCTGACCACAGCACACGGGATAACATTTTGACGACATCGCTCACTTGTGAGGTGGCTGAACCAAGCACAAAGCTCAATGAATAGTCGACTCTGGGGAAAGGCAGGATGGCGAGACAATACGCGAAGGGAAAGAACAAGGCCTAAGTTATAAAAACAAACAACATGTTGATTTTTCCATCACGTGTTACAGTCTGCCACCACAGCAGTGATTTGGTTGGCATAACAACGTCCGTCCAATACCGTTCTCATGCCAGTGACTTAGTTGAAAATACTTCCCCCACCCAAGCAAAAACTCCTGTGGAAATGATTGCATGCTGTGTGACCTCCCCCTAAAAATCTAGATTATGAGAGCTAAATATATATATTTTTCTTCATGTTGCTAAAATGTTTTTCGCTTTTGTAGAGAACATTTGACATTTCAAACTCCCCCTCTCATCAGGCTTCAGTGGTTTGTTTGGGCAATTTGAAGAGATCACGGAGTTGTGACTCATATGGCACCCACTCACTCTCTTTCCCTTCAATGTTCCTGCTAGGTCTCTGAAAGACGATCAGAAGCTTGATTAAAGGTCTGTCACTCCCACCATTTGCTGGATCTCACTTTCAGTTTTTCCCATGGATGACAAAATGCCCACTTGTATTGTGGCCAGCATGAAGATAGTCCTCCTTAAAATCGCCCCAATACAAATATTTGTTATTTATGTTGACTTTTTCTGTAGTCTCGCTGCTGGGCTGTTGAAGCATTGTTATAACGTTTTAGCTTGAAATGCAAAGTTTGACCAAAATCGGGACTTCTGTGCATCTAGCATACCACAAATGTTGATATTCACACAATTTCTCCATTTCGAATTTAGGAATATTCTCAACTTTCGTACACAGCAGCTAAATTCCTTCCTCAACAACCCACACATCTTCACCCAGGTGCAGCCATTGCATCAAGCCGTTCCCCCCCCCCCCCCCCTCCGGTCGGTCTCCTTACCACCTCCTACGTCACTACGCGTTCTACATTAAGTAGGTGATAATCATAGAAACAACTCATTAATGAAGAGAACACAGTTTGAAGCAAATCCAAAACAACGACTCCAATGCAACACAGAAACCCCCTTCAAGGCGCTCCTTAAGACCGAGCCTAAACGTAGCGGGCGATAGAGCTCGACAATGCTTTCTCCGACCGGTGCGGGCATAATTGCCTGTGCTGCCGCGAGTCTCTCTCTTGATGAGGCTGGAGAGTGCACCAAAAGAGGGGTCCTAATGGTTTGCTAATTATATCTCTAAATAAGGATGCACATTAGCGCAGCGGCGAGAGGAGCAGATGCTGCGGGCTAGTCGAGGCACCGTGCGCTAATTGGCCGACGAGATGTCAGGGAGACTGTGGTTTCCGATGCCTCGGTTAAAGCGCACTCCTCCGGAGAAAGAGCACGAGGGTTATAACGGGTTATAAAAGTAAAAATATGGCGACCATAAAAAAGGGGAGCGTGGGCTTTATTTAAGGAGAACATCCTATGGGCTAGAGGCTTACGACGCTGGGATTATGTGTTTTCTTTAAGCTAGCGCTGGATGGGATATATGTTTGTGTTCTGTTGGTCTTTGGGAATAACACCCCTAAAACTGGTGTGTGTGTGTGTGTGTGTGTGTGTGTGTGTGTGTGTGTGTGTGTGTGTGTGTGTGTGTGTGTGTGTGTGCGTGTGTGTGTGTATATATATATATATATATATATATATATATGAAAAGGAAATAATAGGAATAGGAATAGGAAAAGGAAGTGCCAACTGCCACTCTGAATCCATCCAACACAGGCCTGCGGGTTGTAATCATATCTCAGTGACAGATGGGTCCAAAGGCAAACGGATTGAAATAACATGCTTGGTAGGTTTATCGGCTCCCTCCACGTGATTGACTGATTGACAAAGTAACGACACTCGGGGGATCCGTTACAGATATTTACTGGACACATGTATCAAGACTCTATGTAGGATTTGGACAGCCAGGGGCATGGCTAGTTCACGTGCCAACAACAACGACAGGCCATACTGTACTGGGCTCATCCCTTTTTTTTCTTGAACAGAAACCTGACACGCAAAAGCTGACCTCAGGGGAAAAACATGACCCGGTGTGTAACTTGAGCCACTGCAATCGCTCTCTGGCTCTGATTGGCTGACATTGCCACTTGGCCGATCTCCATTTATTATAATAATAATAATAATAATAATAATAATGGACACCACCAACTAGGTTGGTTGTTTAGATTAAGTGTTTTTGGTTGCTCTTCAATCTATGTCAGATCAATAAACCCGACAATGATGTTATTTAGTAGAGATGGGATGTAGCCTGGTCAAATAGAAAGCCTGCATGGTTGTAATGTTTCTCAATTCAGAATGCTGTATAACTTAAGTATAACTTAAGTTAGATATTTTATCCTCTTTCAAATCATGCCCAAAGGTCTTTATTAATATCAAACATCATATATATCATGATCAATAACAAATATCTTACCTTTATCAATATCAAAAGTGGCTTTTTCCCTTCCATCTTCTACAACTCGTCCCGGGAGAGTTAATCTGCAAATTATAATTAAGGCATTTAAAATACACATCATAACTCCAGAAACCGACACACGCAAGTGAAAAGGGTCACAATCACAAACCACACTGCTAACTAACTATATCTAAAAACTCGCCTGAGGAAGTAGGGCTTTGCGTAGAACTTCAAATCCGTCCCATCGATGTAGAGGTCGAACTCCGAGGTCCTGGTGTAGGGCACCCGGACCGCGATAGTCAGACTCTGGCCGTCTTGGCTCAACTCGAACGCCGGAGTGATCATCGTTAACACCTTAATTAATCGTTATCTACAGGAGATCTTCTGCCAAGCGTTTCCCATCAAGCCGAGTCCTGGCTTGTCATTCACACAAAAACACACAAAGTGTACAGATTGTTGATGGTCCGCCTTTTGACTACAGAGAGAACAGAGTTCGTGTAAAGTAAACAGTTGTTTCACAGTCTCTGCAAAATTACAGCCGTTCTAATTGGAAGTTGATGAAAAGCGACAGGGACGCCCCCACTCATTCGTGGGGATAAATATGGAAACGTAATTAAAGGGTTGTTACAGGGATAAGATTAACAACAGTCAACACTTGTACTGTAATCATAGCTGAAACAAACAGCTGGTTAAACGACGCCACCTGGTGGCCGACCCGTTCGCGCCTGCAGGCTGCAGCGCAGCACACACGTGTTAGTGCCACATTGACATTAACAGTGACTGTCAACAACACACACTGTTATAGCTGCTCATGTAGCCCCAACAACTGGGTTCATGTTAGTAAGCGTTGCGCCATCACATACAAGCACTTGTGTTAGTGTGGAAGCACTCTATTATTATTATTATTATTTTTTAACGATTTTAGCTCATAATCTGAACTACCAGCGATCAAGTTTTCAATGTTGTGGCTATACTAGCCTGCTAGGCTAGCTCAGCCAGCATAATTGACTAAGCAATGCTTTGGTCAGTACTGTCAGGGACTGGTTGTATACATTTGAACAGTTGAGAGAAAGAACCCGACACCCAAATCATTAAACGGAATTACCTAAAACAAATCTTTTTATGAAGAATTCTGCGTTGGACGGTTCGGAACACAAGCATCACATGCGCCACTTTGTGGTAACGTCCATGTTTTACCGTACCGGAAAGAATATAGGGGCAAGATGTTTTTCAAATGAACACGTTTGAACGTGACACACACAAAAAAAAGGCAACGGTAATAGAAACCACGTTAGGGGATCTTATGTTTGGTAGCACAAGGAATGAAACGTATGATAAGTATGTGTGTTTGAGGTCTACATCATTCACTATTCCAATTTAGATTTGTTATCATATATGGAAATGGGATACATGGATGTAAAGTAGGTACACTACGAAAAGCGTAATTTAGTAGTGACTGACTTTTATTCACAGTGAATTCAGATTCACGTGATCAAAGAGAGAGATAACTGCGAGGATTCCTACATGGAGGTTGTGAATTGTAAATTGAGGATCCATCCAAGCACGTTTTGGCTGGGAGTAGAACACCATATTATCCTAAACGAATAAAGAGTATAGAGACTATACATCCCATACTATTATACTATTATCCACACCTGTTGAGTTTCCTGTTGTGTCTCTTTTTCTTGGATATTGAAATTGGCTTATAATGGACACAATATGCATGCAAAGCTCTCGCATACATTAACGTGTTAATGTGAGTGTACGTAAAAATAACTAAAAACGTAATAAAATTAAAAAAAAACTAAACTAAACTACTACTTAAAAGTCTGCTGCATAACGTCTCGGTATCTCTAGAAATGTGTAATATATTTTTCCTCTGTTTAAATACGGCGCAGAAAAGCACGGCGCGTCTATCATGAGACTTACGGGGAAGTGAGCAAGCCACTCCTCCGCTTGAAATGTTTCATGGTTGCGCTAAATCCATCTTTACTCAATGTCGTCTGCAGCTAATGCAGTCGAGGAGCGCTATTAAAATGTCAACTCGTTACGTTTTTCGCGAATTGTAGCCATGAGAGGAGATTTCTTTCCCTCGTTTAACTTTCCGATCTCGGTCTCACAATGCGAATTCATTGCAAACTATTTGTAATCGCTGTGTGTCTCGGAGTTTTTCTACTTTTGTACTTTTTCGGTGGGAATTCTGCAGACGACCAGTTCTTGAAAGAAGTTAAAGAGGACAACTCTGCTCCATCTGCCCCATCGGAACTTGTACACAAGGTAGCATCAAAGTTCACATACAGAAAACACCATGAACTTAATGTTGCTGCAGCAGAGCCAGCACCCAAGGAGCGAAAGAATGGGATCAGTATCAACAGAGTGGCAAACGTTAATACAAAGAGGTGAGGATTTTATAGCATCCTCATTTGCAGTGCTGAGAGATGATGTCCATGCTGTTACCATTTTGAACAGATAAGTATGGCAACCATTCCATCATTCACCTTCTGTGCTGCGGTTCTTTGTAGTCGAAACTAATGCAAAAAGGAACTGGACTATCGCTTCTGCAAATTCTCCAACGGGGCATTTCTCTGCCATTGATAGCATAGCATGTGTAGCGTATTAAATGCTCAAGGGCACTGGGAAGCCACTGATGGGGCTGTCAAGGGAACAGCTGCTGATTTTAAAACAACTTGCAAATAAACAAGGCTTCAACCACTCCTCCCCTCCATGGTCAGGGTGAGCTCATTACTGATTTCATCAAGTTGTTGGCTGCGTTTTCCCCCTCCTCTGCTTAGGAGGACTGCAAACTATCACATCAAAGCCAGTTCTCCACGGACAGCCAAATAGATTGACCTGGTTTGTATCAAGTAGGCTACCTCTCTTGTTGATGGTGAAGACACGGGGGTCACCTTAAAATACACCAACAACTATAGTAGAAATATAAATAATAATAACAATAATGATGATTAGGAAGAATGGATCTAGTCATGAAGAAAAATGAATTGACCATGCATCCACTCATTCATATTTATGATTGATGTGTTACCTTACTGTTAATGCAGATAGGCCTGCATGATGATGATGATGTGTGTGTGTGTGTGTGTGTGTGTGAATTACAAGCTTTGCATTGGTTTGTGGACGAGACTACGACAAGGAATGGGAGCAGCACAGACTACACTGACTCCACTGAGTCACACCACATCAAAGTCCTGTCAGCCGTGCGGACAATGGGACGTGGCTGTTCCTGTGCTTTTTTACTCATGTCCACCTTTTTCTAATTCCATCTCTCCTCCTCGGCGCCTCTTTGTTTCCCTCTGGGCTGAATGCCACGATAATGTAACGGAACAAAGTGTGTTCTGGGGGGGGGGGGGGGGGGGAAAGGGAGGGACGGCTCTATTCCGAAAGCCTCTTTCTTGGATGTTGTGGAGACTGGTGGAGCAGATAAAACGCCATCCAGGCATTCAGGCCTCAGCGTCCTCCTCACACAAGCGGGTGTGCGCGCCGATGATAAGGGAGATGGGGTGAGAGGGTCACCGCCGGTGACCACGGAAAACACGTAGCAGTGTTTGGCACAGCATACGCAACAGGGAGAATTGCTTTGGTTGGGGGGGAAACACAACCCTCACAACTGTACATGACCTCCTCTCGTTAAAATACAATTAAACTGGGGTGGAACTCTAATCCCTGTTTTATTGTTTTGGTTTTTCCTGCCAGAATTGGGAGTCTTATGTCTTGTGTCATAAAAAGAAAAGATGGTTACTAGTAATGCAGCTGTTAACGACTGATACATTTTTCCAGACATTGCTTTTTTTTTTCTCGAAGCAATCAAGGAAGAGATGACATTAATACCATCACAGAGTGCATCTGAACGCTTGTTTATTTTTGACCCGAGGAATGTACACACTTGGTTTGTATAAATCTGAACAGTGGACTGATTTCCTGTGCAGCACAACTAACATGAAACCACATTGCGCCATACCCCCCCCCGCGGTGGCTGTCTCATTTCCTCTGGACACATGACACTATTTCCTGTGCCTGTGGCCAAAAATACAAGGGTGAGCTTCAGCCACTGTCCACCCAAGATAATAATTGCCATCATTTATTGTAGTGTTATGACACCGCAGACAAAGACACCATGGGTGTGTTGGTGTTCACCAGGGCCCCCAATGATCATCTTCTGTTTTTGTGAATCACTTTTCACTATTAAGAAACTTATATCCAAAGCCGCTTGCATTGAATTCTGATTAGGCAATAAATCAATAAATGATCGCATCGTGATAGACTTTTGATCAATATCAATATTATGAAACATGTTCAATATATATCGATAAGAGACTGGAGCACCGGATCTAGCAGCTGGGTTTGTTACACAAACACGGTTCAATACTTATTTACAATAGTTGAGTTTTTTTCATTGTTGTGTCGACATTGGAGTATTTATCAATGAAGAACAGTGGATGGTCATATTAAGTGTTAACCAGAAGTGTTTAAATCCAGCATGGTAATTCCTAGTCTTTTAAGGTCATTAAAAAGATCAATAGTTATCGATATCGATCAATATGATCCAAGTTATATCGTGATACGTCTTTCAGCCATATCGCCCCAGGCCTAATTCTGATACATGTCATTGATGAGCAGCTAGGTTTGGTATCTCGTTCTGGCATCACTGTGGGGAATGAGAGGGCTGGGAAAGTCAAACCCCGAACCTTTTTGGAAGGGGAGCCACTACACTATCCTGTCAAACCATATTCAGAGCACGTCATCGTAGTCAGTGGTGTTGGAAGAGAACGCCGTCAATTATAAGAGGCTTCAGGGTAACCGACCCCCTCTATTAACGTGACATTAGACACTTATACAAACGTTCCCCTATAGGACTCCATGCCATAACTCCCTGACTGGGACGGGGTCTATCGATGTAGCCGGTAGTCACTTAATTGGCCCTCGCGCGATGGCAGTTATATCTGTACTAAGACAGGCTTTGGCGGGGGAGTGGCGCTAGTTGGTGATGGCAATAAACAAAACCATGCTGCCAAGGAACAAGAAATATTGGTATTGAATGAAAGAAAGAAATATATTCAATGGTCCTGAATGTTTTAGCATCAGCATGGCCCGTCGCTTGTTTTTCAATGGAGAAATGTGCATTTTCTTGTAATTAATTGTTACATTGTTTGAAACATGGAGGTCTAGGCCTGTATTACGAAGGATTTAAGGTTTATCAACATATGCCTGAATATAGGGCTGCTTGATTATGGAGAAAAAATCATAATCACGATTATTTTGGTCAATATTGCAATCTCGATTATTCAAACGATTATTTTTGAGTTTGAAAACATGATGGATTTATTCATAATTTCTCTCCAAAAAAAACACTTTGTAAATGAGAACTTCGAAATTTCCCCTTAAAAATATACACAAAATGGTCAAATAGAAAATAATGTCCAGATATGAATCCAGCTGTTCTGCAATTTCTATAAATAAAAAAAAAATCGTTTCAACTCGATTATATTAGTTTGGTGATCGTTTCACTCTGAAATCGAAATCGCGATTAATCAAAATTCGATTAATCGCCCAGCCCTACCTGAATATATTTTTTAACATGTAAAATGATAAGAACTTATACAGTGTATTCATTTTAATTGAGCTCTTCCTTTTAACACCAGCAACGTCCAGAACCAATGCGTGAATCATAGCATCAGTGACTCCCCTTCATGTCTCATCAGAAGCACTTTGGATGGACGGGTGGACGCTGTATCCGTTTCTAATCTCGCTCGCTCCACCCGGAGAGGGTAAGGGGGAGGGCACGGAGGTAGCAAGGTCAGGGTAAAGGTTTAAATGCTGTTCTGTCATCTACTGGGATAGTGTCCTCTGTATGGGCCCCACCCCCCGCCAAATATCGCCAGTCGCAGCTGATATATTGTGGGCATTAAAGTTAAACGTTTGGTACAATCTCTCTCTGGAGAGGGCAAGCATACTCAAACGGTCTTTTAAATCAAGTTAATCTTCGAACCCCGAACCCACCCCCCCCTTACCATTCCCGCTTTTTTTCCCAGCTCTCTGAAGATCCAGGAGCGATCCGAACCATTCGACAGGATATTAGATCGGAATGATATAAGGCCCGTTCTGTATCTAACCCCCCTTTTGAAAATAAAATAAAAAAAAGGAAAATAAACGATAATATCTTTGGTGCCTGGGATGCTGACTGTTACCAGATGATGTGGAGTTTCACAACACATCTGCACGGCACATGCCTCGCTTAGTAGCCAATAGAAACACAACGCTCCGTTTGCATGTTACCAACCGTAGAAGAGGATCCCTCTCTCAGCGCAAGGGGGGGAGACGAAGGGGTGTGTGTGTGTGTGTGTGTGTGTGTGTGTGTGTGTGTGTGTGTGTGTGTGTGTGTGTGTGTGTGTGTGTGTGTGTGTGTGTGTGTGTGTGTGTGTGTGTGTGTGTGTGTGTGTGTGTGTGTGTGTGTGTGTGTGTGTGTGTGGCAGTTGGCGACCTTGAATGGGCCTTGGGGTTTGTACCACAGTTCTAGGCACCTACTCATTCATCCTAATCAGTCTCTCATTACCGTCCCCCAGCCATGCAGAACCCCGCGCGGCGCGTCTGTGGAACGCCCCAGGGGCCACCTGTCCAACTTTACTCTTCCCCCATCCTCCTCTTTGTTCTATATCTTTCTGTCTTTTGTTCGTACACGTGGACATTTTTCATTCGCTTTTTGCCCAGGGAGTGTGTTCATCTGGTCTTTTATCTTAAAATATTTGTTCATGAAGTAATGGTTTTGTTCCTTTTTTTTTTTTGGGGGGGGGGGGGGGATTGTTACAAATGATTTATTATTACGTCAGCCATATGGATCCATTGCCAATGGTAGTGTTTATTTGAAGGGGCCGTAATTCCAGCTTGTAATGTACACAAAAGACTAGCTAATTGTGTTCCAATGTTCTGCTTTCCATGATGGTGACTCAGGGCTTTGTGCTGCTGCCCAGTATCTGTCAATTCAACTCGTTGTTTTTTTTTTTTCTGTTGAAGAGTTTCATTTTGAACTCGTCTCCTTTTGGGAGAACAGAGCCTTGAAGCCTGTGGGAAAAGCATCAAGGAGGTTTTGTGAGTGAGGCGGGCGGGGGGACGGCTATTTGGGGAACATTACAGGCAGTAAGAGTCGTGTCTTCGTAGGAATTATTTTGGGGGGGGGGGGCGTCACATATGTTTGTCAAGACCGCGGTGATGTGCCACGTCTGGAATTCCTCTGGGTCGGCACGTCCTCACGTTTCAGCTGCCTCGGTCCGCATAAACCCGTTAAGGAGCTGTCAGTGCTGCAGCACGTCCCGCAAGAGAGACGGGGGCCCTTCTTCAAAAGGCGAACCCGTCGACGACGACGACGGCGACGACGGGTGATTGACGGTTTGAACCGGAGATGTGCTCCTCTTGACTCTGAGAGATTCTATCGTCGTTCATTAATCTTTTATTATTATTATTTTTTTTTCTTCAGTAGACTGAAGAGCGATGGCGGGGGGCGGCCGGGGGCCCGGCGCGGCCGCGCCGAGGAGTTCATGCACCTGGCGGTGGTGGCCTGCGGCGACCGCCTGGAGGAGACCCTCATCATGGTCAAATCCGCTCTGCTCTTCAGCGTCAAGAAGATCAAGTTCCACATCTTCGCCGAGGACCCCCTGGCGTCCCACTTTGAGAAGGGGGTGAGTACTCTCCCCCCCCGCCGAGGGGGTCGCGGTGAGACGCCAGGAACTTGTTTACATCTTCTGGAAGCGTTTTTTTACCCGTTTAAACAGTAGGGGTGCGGGGGTGTGGGGGGGGGGCGGTTATTCCTGGTAGAGAAGCACCGTGTCCAGTCTCATCATCCGTCAGCGGTGTGTGTGAATCCCAGCAGCTTGATGTCATCCACCACGACAGCACCGCAGGGGTGCGTGAGGCGAGATGCTTTCAAGCCCAGGCAGGCTCTCGACGGGGCTTTGAGCTGGAACACGATAAACTGCCCTCCATCCTCCTCCTGCCAGCCCGTCCTCCCCTGCTGGGCGACGAAGGACATCACAGGGGATTTACTTGTGCTTGTCTCTCTTAATGCCGTTCAGGCCTTTGAACCTCTTTTTATTTTTATTTATTTTATTTTATTTTTTTATCGGGAGTGTAATGCATCACGTTCTGATCGCTCTCTTTCCCCCGGGTGTCTGCTCGCTCCGGAGTCACCTTCACAGCACCACTCGCCCACGTGGGTTTTTTTATTTTTTTTATGGCTGGTTATCTTGTTAGCAGTCTGTTTTTTTTTTTTTTGGCTGGTTGATCGCAACGGGATTCTTTTAAATGTGTGTTTTCTATGTGTGTGCAAACTGGGCTTGTGGGGAGCTCTTCATGGACTGAAAAAAAAATCAGGATGACAGTGAAATGCTCCTTTTTGATCTATTTATGGCTAGCCTTTTACCTCTTGTTTAATCACAATGAGAATCTTTCAAAAACTAAAAGTCTGTGTTGTGCCAGCTTATGCACTGTTGGTGGAAGTTTTGACAGGAACACTTTGAGAAATCCAAATGGAATTGGAAATGGAAGGGTCGTTTCTAGTCAACACCCTGGTGTAGGTGTGTGTGTGTGGGGGGGTATGTGTGGAGGGCTTATGTAAACACAGCTGCAAAAAGGGGCACTTTGATATTCTTGAAAAGCGTGTCAGTGACCAAACTTGCCAATTCCTTCCACACACCATAAACCAGCAGTAGGCCTTTCACACATGAACTCCAGTTGAACTTTGGAGAGTCAGGTCCGGAGATGATCGGGAATTGCCCGTTCACACACACACACCACACAACGAAAGCTGCACCAGACGTACTGGAGATAATCTTAAGGCCTGGACACACCAACCAGGTTATCGGTCGTCGGGACAGTCTTGGCGAGCTCGGTGACCTGAGTCTGTTTGGTGTGTGCTGTTGCGATTGGCCGTCGTCAAAAGCCGTCGTGATATTTTCAAGCCGTCTGTGTTCTTTTCAGCCGATTGCACGTGTTGAATCGGCCGTGACCAAATCGGTTCGACTGCCTTTTCTGCCAACCTGGGGTGTGAAGGAGGCACGACGTGACTCTAAAAGTATGCAGCGGAAGTCGCAGTGTTTTATGTACAACACATCTACGTCCTAAACCGTCGAGTGTCTTGCAGTTCCTTGTATCTGTCTTACGATTTCAGCATTCGCCCTAACAGACAGATGTTAACAAATCTCTTTTTATTTTTTTTATTTCTTAATTTCTTTGTATTTCCCGTATTTCGGGAATTCTCTGGACTTTACACGAGGTGTTAGGTTAAACTCCCGATGGCTATCCAGGCTATCTGGACAATTCAACTAATTATATTTTCTTTATATTTAGGAAAAATCACATCTCCATAAATGTGATTTTTCTTAGATGCATGACATTAATGCGTGTAGGGGCTGGGCATGTTGCTCAGGGATGACTTAAGGTAGACTGCAGACATATATGTCCAGGTTATTTAAAGCGATGAGCTGGTTGAAATCTTACACGTTGTGCCTTTTTAAAATTGAAAGTTTCAAAATGTGCTTATTTTGACAATTTTGCAAAATGAATGCATGTATGCGTGCATTGTACAATTATATGACCATATCAGAAGGACATTCATGTTTAGGACACAGCTGGACCACAGATTGAACCTTTGTGATTCCACAGTGCTCGCCTACACGCTTTCCCCCGTCTGACAGATACTTGTGTTTTTCAGCTGGGCCAGTGGCCTAGGTCCGTCGCAGCCAAGTTCCAGTACCAGATCTACCCGATCACCTTCTCCGTGGGCAACCAAGAAGAGTGGAAGAAGCTGTTCAAGCCCTGTGCTGCTCAGAGGCTCTTCCTCCCTGTAAGGCAGACGCGCTGCTGTACATCCAGCCGTCCAATATTCGCCATATTCACCTAGCGGCCGTCCTGGGTCTTTACGCTAGCTGGGTCGGGGGGGGGGAACTGAATGTGAAAGTCCTCATAGACTACTTACCGCCAGCATTCAGCACCATGGTTGTTTAAACAGCCAATCCATTGAATTTATGTCCTTTTTCAAATTGATTATTTAATAGTCAATATTGGAACAAATAAGCAGGCTACGGTGACCAATAATGTTATTTGATTAAGGCCTCGCTGGAGCCATTGATTTCTTGTCTCTTTTTTTTTTCCTGCTTTGAATTGACATGTGAACCCGCTAAGTCACCATGTAATTGACTTCCTGCAGACATATTACAAATCAATTCACATTTTTCCGTTGCTCCAAGGAAATGAACACACACATGCTCCTGTATGAATATCACACACGTTGAGATTGGTTTGGCACATTTTTTAAATAATTTCATTGTTTCTTCGTTATCGTTGTCGTCTGAGGACAATTTTCTGACTTGATCCACCAGTCAATGAAATTTAGCAGTGCTTGGTCTTTCATATTTACTAATACTATTTAGGCATTTTTAACAAAAGCGACATAACGGCTGTGTGCTCTGCGCCGATGCATGATCCATGCTGCTCATCGTTTTCATTCCCTTCAGCTTTATGAGACTTTTAAGTGAAAAGGCTATACTTAAAGTATACGATATGAACTCATTTGATACTACACTGCGGTTAGACTGCACTTGCTTTTTGATCATCACAAGTACGGTACAACACCCTCGGGGTGGGGGTTGCATGCAGTTTTTTCTTTGGAGAGCATTGAGTAGGATATTAAGTGAAATGGCTCTACTTAAAGTAAATAATATGGCCTGATTTGATCCTACAGTGTTGTTTCACTGCACTTGCTTTTTGATCATCACAAGTAATCGTGCAAAATGATCCTGACTGTCTCTCTCATTTGGACCTTGTCTTGAATCGGACTTAAACCTCTTAGTCTCTGTTTTGATTGGACAGAACCCGCTTTGGACTCGTTCTTGACTCCAACTTGAGATGCCCTGGTCTTGGACTCATCTTGACTACGGCTCTGGCCCTAACCCTTGGACTTCTCGGCCCCCCCCCCCCTCTCCCCCTTAGGTAATCCTCAAGGAGGTGGACTCGCTGCTGTACGTGGACACGGACGTGCTGTTCCTCAGACCCATGGACGACATCTGGGCCTTCCTCAAGGAGTTCAACAGCACCCAGCTGGCCGCCATGGCCCCGGAGCACGAGGTGCCCAAGATCGGCTGGTACAGCCGCTTCGCACGCCACCCCTTCTACGGGGTCACCGGGGTCAACTCCGGGGTCATGCTGATGAACCTCACCAGGATCCGCAGCACGGTGTTCAAAGTACGTACTCCGTCCCGTGTCCGCTTTTTACTCACACATCTGCTGTTTTTTAAAAGCAGCTGCATCCCGGGGGGGGGGGGACGCAGTCAGTGTGGGGGTACAGGGTTTGATCCCCAGTGTTGGATGAGCTGCAGGCAAACCCCTAGCTGCTCTTGCTTACTGAAAGTTAACTTAAGATAAAAGGGCCTGCTAAATGACTGAACAGTCAATCTTAATGGTAACAGTCTTAAAATGGTAACTATTATTAAAACATTGGTGAAGCTAAAGTAGTTTAGTTGATTTTCATCCCTTAAAGTCTGTGTTGCAGGGTTCAATTTTCCAACGAATTTGCGCAATTTGCTTGTTGGTAATTAACATTTAAACGGTTATCCAATTGTATTTGACGTTGTTGGGTATCACAAAACAGAATTTAATACGAAAAAGTAGGTACGATTTTAGCGGTTTGCAATTGATTCTCATTTCCCCCACAATGCACTGCATGACGTCACGTTGGGGAGACGACAGACCGAAGCCCCATCGAGGCCCTTGAGAGTAGAGACTAGTAAGAGAGTGTTCAGCAGATTAGATAGATAGATAGATAGATAGATAGATAGATAGATAGCCTAGTCAAGTCTTTATTATTGCCATACAACACAAATCGTCGGGAATTCATTTTGGTGATTCGGCTCACACAGGACAGTACAAGACCACACAGAACAACAAGTCTGACTGGACATACACACAAGACATCACATTAAAACTAGACACATGTGTTGATAGATGTATATAGATAAATATATTGAGGGAAAAAAAAATTGATTGGTATTGCCCAACAATCGGGAGATGGGTACCCGAATATTGATGGGTATTTCGCACACTGGGTAAAAGCTTAGAAATAAACACTAGGCAAAGATGTTGTTACTGGAGCTAGTGGGCTACCATCAAAACGTGGGATAACTAATCGGAAATGTATTTACAATGTTGGGGGGAAAGATTTAATTAGGGATTATCTGGGGGGGAATTTCACAGGTGGGACTGGTAAGTTAGCCCATAGCTAGCATTATGCCTTCTGTTTCTAGATCTTCTGAAGTTTACTGGTACTATCTGAACTAACAACATAATCACTGTCACTAGATATAAAGAAAACGTTGACTTTTACTCGGTGCTATTAATTGACAGTAAAAAAAAAAAAAGTGTTGTTATTTTATGCACTGCTGTTCATAGACTAGCTCCAGTTGCTGCGTTGCTAAATAATAGCAGCTCTCCACTCCACATTCTCCTCTGACCATGCATTTAATCGGCTTTGACGGCCGTCAGTTCTCAGCAATTCCTCATTCGCCCCCTCACGTCTGACAGGTTCGAAATTATACGGCTGTGGGCCATCATACATATTATTATTATTATATATTATTATATATTATTTTTTGTGGTTCTTGCCATCTCTTCCTCATCCCAGACGCCATAGTTCTAGTAATAGGCTGAGGCTACCTTCCGCCACGTCTCCCCAACGTGACGTCATCGCCGAGTTGCGTTAGATAACACCTGTTACTACCAAAAAACGACAAAAACTTGACTTTAACACTATTTTGGAGACATTTTATAAATGATATACTGTACATATTTTGAGTGCTTTATTTACCCCTTAATCGAAAGTTCCGGTTAACCTGCAACACAGACTTTAAGGTTAGGTTGTAGGTTTTAAAAAATACATGATACTGTAAAATACATGATACAGTATGATACTGTTTATTAAAAGCCATCTTAAAATGCACTCTTAATTAGAAGTAAAGCTCAAGCGAACGGTTTATCCTCGTCCCTCCAGGATAGCCGTAGAGGTTTTATTTAGAGTTTAATCTTGGCTCGGAGCCTGACTCTGTTTCAAAGGGACTGAGGACTCTCAGCAGCCTTTGATTGAGGCGTTGCAATTGCCACGCTCACATCCCAGCGCCGAGGAGGGTTTGGCGGCTTGCCAGGCAGTAAACTGCGACTTGGGAGCAGAAACGGAAACTCACTCACTCACTCACTCACTCTCACTCACTTATATTCTCTTATACAAACCCGAGGTTGTCAAAAAGTGAAGCAGCTCTGGAGGGCAAGGAAGGGATGGATGGATGGATGGAGGTACAGAGAGGAGGGGTTGGATAGGGAGAGAGAGAGGGGGGGGTTAGAAGGGTAGAGAAAGAGGAAAACAGGGTAGAGAGAGACAGAGGAAAACAAGAGAGCCGAGAGAAAGGAAGAGAGAGAAATGAGAGTAATCCTTGTTGGCATTCCCGTCCAGGTTTAATAAAGTACCTGGTGTCTTATTTCAGAATAGCATGATCCCCGATGGCCTCTCCTGGGAGGACCTCCTCCACCCTCTCTACCAGAAGTACAAGAACCACATCACCTGGGGCGACCAGGACCTCCTCAACATCATCTTCCACTACAACCCAGGTGGGCGTCTGTCTGCAGCTTGTTGCTGTGTAGGACAACCCTCGATATCTGTCTGTCTGTCTGTCTGTCTGTCTGTCTGTCTGTCTGTCTCCCTCTCTCTCGCCCTTTCTCCATCTCTTTCTGTCTTCATGTGCCTCCCTCCCGCCCTCTCGCCCTCTATCTCGCTCTTCCCAACTCTTGCGATCCCTTTTTCGCACACGCACACGCACGCACGCTCACGCACACACACACACTTCTCAACATGAACCGATGAGGAGAGCAGGAGGATTCGTCAAAATAGCTGTTTCTACAAAAGTGTCCCATGGACTGCCATGACAAAATAATACCATACAATGAGGAATAAGTATGAGCATTTAATGGTGTTATAACTGGTGATAAAGCATTTTGCAGAATTGTAAATGAAATAATGAAATACTTGCCTACACATCGATTCCAGAGACTTATTGCCCACATATACTTTCAATGTCTTAATGTATTGCAGGGTTGAACATTGATAAATGTCAGTACATTCCTATTTGCTGAATCAACGTTTTCGGTTAAACTAGAGGTGGGGAAAGTGCTGGCTCCAATCTCTTTGGTCATGTGTGAACATTTGTAGCCCAGCGCTGTTTTAATTCTTAATCATGTAAAAGGACAGTTGGTGCAGCAGCCTGTAGCATGAATACAAATCTGTAAACGCATAACCCTGTGGTAAGTTCACTTTGGCAATATTTGCCTGAAAACAGCACTGTGGTCGTGATTGTGTACAATAGTGTTACCGTATTTATTTGGGTTGCAGCATTTAATTGCCTCTCTTTTATCAAAAGCAGTAAATCCACCCTTGACATATATTTATCTAGAGGTAAAAGCTTTTGGGATGCTTTTCAAATTCTGTATCAACATGTCAACGTGTGAAGGATTCGACTGATCTCTCTCTTCATCCGTCGCTTGCTCAGCATAGTCTGCGCTAAGAAGACACAGCACAATGTTAGGGGTTTTATTTCGGTCAAGGGTGTGATGAAAAACATTCCTAAGAAACACAACACAATGTAATGAAACGGGCCTGCCCAAGAATGACAGACAAGTTAAATCCGTCCATGCCACTCGCAAACAAGCCAAAGCCTTTTTTTATCATCCATTCATTTGTAATATATTGACTGAACTTGGCTTGGGACTTAATGTGTATGTGATGATGGGTGATGTTTAAACATCTCTCTCTCTCGCTCTCGCTCTCTCTCGCTCTCTCTCTCTCTCTCTCTCTCTCTCTCTCTCTCTCTCTCTCTCTCTCTCTCTCTCTGTCTCTCTCTCTCATTCTGTCTCTCTCTGTCTCTCTCTCATTCTGTCTCTCTCTCATTCTCTCACTCTCATTCTGTCTCTCTCTCTCTCTCTCTCTCACTCTCTTTTCTTAGAGTGTCTCTTCACCTTCCCCTGCCTGTGGAACTACAGGCCAGACCACTGCATGTACGGCAGCAACTGTAAGGCGGCAGAGGAGGAGGGGGTCTCGATTCTGCACGGCAACCGCGGCGTCTACCACGACGACAAGCAGCCGGCCTTCAAAGTGATTTACGACGCAATACGGGATGTAAGTGAGACGAGAGGCGTAGTTGTTTTGTGATTTTGAGGAACAATGGGTCCCGGCGAAACCGGAGAAACGGGACGGACGATGGGAAACGTTTGGTCAAATATAACATAAGAACATGTTATTTTTGGTGGACAATAGGATGCCGTCTTTTTTGATTGCATCCACGCTGACCAACGGGTGCCGCAAGACGTGAAAAAGTACACCGCATTCCCTTTTTGTAAAAATAATTATATTTTGTGTATTCTCCCACTAAAGACAATCATAAAGAGTATAAAAAACCGCTGAATAGTTTGCACAGAACATGGAAAAGTTGACCAAATTGATTTCACCATTCAGTGCCAAACACTAGAGTCAGCCTGGAATAACCCAACACGGCATATTGTTTTTATTATTCTGTTTTGTCTTTTCATCTCTGGGTTTTCATTTCCCCCCGCATATTTAATAATTGGGCTTGGTATTATAATGTTGGGTTCATTTCCTGGCAGTGGTCAGCGTTACTTCTACTTCCCTGTGATTAAGCTTCTTTAGGACCAGTGCAGCAGTCATTTCTGAATTAAAACCAGCCATCTTCCTCTTAGGAATGTTGCCAATAACATTAACCATGGGATTATTTTTGCCACATCAAGGAAACCACCAGCTTCTGCACCACAACTCCACTGACATCCTCCGCTGTGTTTCATTATGTATTTATTTCCTTCTCTCTCTACCTCTCTACCGCCCTTCTCTTCTCTTCTCTTCCCTTTCTACAGTTCCCATTGGAGGACAACCTCTTCCAGTCGCTGTTCTACCCCATCCAGACCAAGTTTCTGGACACGGTCAACACCCTGTGCGGTCGCATACCGCAGGTCTTCCTCAAGCAGGTGGAGAAGACCATGAGGAAAGTGTACGAGCTGAAGGTGGTCCGCCACGTGCGACCGCACCACTGAGCGACTGGGATGGACACACCCCCCCCCGCTACCCATGGAGAGAGCGGACCTACCCCGCCTGGGCCTTTAACTTTCGCTCTCTATTTTTCTATCACCATAAAGGACCATTTCTCTCCTGGGGATTTTAACGCCAGAAGTTCTCAGAAGAAGGGGGAGGCTCGGGCATATTGAACTCTGAATAATTCTCTCTTGTGTTCTCGCTGTGTATTGCGCCCGATTCCTGACACTCATTTTTTAAATGGCAATGCAAGCCTCAGGATTGCTTCTTGTCATTGATAGGGTTATTACTCCTATGGTAAACACACATGCACACAGTGCTGGTCAGTGGTGCAGTCGAATAGGAGTTGCCTTATTGAATGATAATATTGTGCACAGTGACAAAAATATGTGAAGACGTGAAGACATATGCCAGCCTGATTTAATGAAGGCAGTACGAAATGTAAGTTGCTACCATTTTATCCAGTGGAAGTTGGATATAAATGTTTCTTATTTGAATGCAGATTAAGGTATTTGCTTTTTTTTGTGTGTTTTCTGTTTAGTTTTCTACTCATTTTATTTCATTGAGCATTGGTGACCGAGCAAAGTTCAACAGAGAATTGGTAAGATTTACAACTTCAAGTAGTACTTCATGAGTACACATCTCCTTTTCTTTTTTTTAAAGATGTGAAATTTTCTCCAATCGATAACTTGTCTTTTGTGTGACTCTGTTTTGGAATCTCTGACCGCCACTGACAGTATTACAATCAATAGAAGCCGAAGAGGAAAATGTGGTGTTATGATGTTACACACAGAATGTTAAAATGCACTTTCAGATCAACATTTTGATGAAAAACTACAATTAAGGACTTTTGGGTGAGCTTTTATTCAATATTTGTCCAACCATAATTCTAAACCGACAAGTGTATAATAATAATACTATGAATAATAAAGTGCTATCATAAAATAAGTGAACAAACAAAATACTTTGTGCCATGTTAATTGTTATTGCATTTCCATTTTATGTTTATTATACACACTGCATGTCCATGCAAAGATACCTTTGTTAACAGAGTTGTTGTTGAGAATATTGTTGTTGAAAATTATTCAAAATGGGGAATGGAAAATTGAAGTGCATTCAACTATATTAGTGTTTTAAAATAAAGGATTAACTTAATTTGTAGATTGGTGTGGTCATGTTTTTTTAAATATAATGACAAAGGATCTTCCTATGGTTATAGCCAATTCATGGTATGTCATTTTTTTTTGTATATGGTACAGTGTAAATTGGCATAACACAAGCATGTTTGTTAACATACTACAAATATTATTTTTGTATGAATACTTTTTAACACTTGCTAAGTGCCCTTGGGGATAGGTATCCATAACAATTTAACTCAAGTCTAATTAAATTTAGCACAGCCAAGTAAAAACGGATCAAAGCATCCTTCACCAATCTTTTTTCCCATATCATCGCCGTTTCAAGTATATGAGCCGTTGTTGGCTAAATTCTGATTGCACTCGTTGATGTTAGGCAACATAACTGCGCGAGTATAATTTTAATATGACCGGAAAAAAATGATTTAAATTGCCATGAAAATGCAATAGATTGTCCGACAATCCCCTGAAGGAATTTAAAGTCCACCCCTGGCGGCTGTAATATGATATCTGAATACATTTTAACGAGATGGATACCATTTTGTAGAATAGTTGTCCAGGGAATTGGTGAAACGCAACAGAGCAAAACCGATAGAGCCCAGGGGCAGCATGCTGCTCAGCCACTCCGTGATAGTATGTCTGGAATGGCTTTTTAATACGCTGCCTTTTAAAATGCAGTAAAAAGCTGACCCCCATACACATGTCATTTTTAAAGCACTTAAATTAACATAATATACTTGTGATTAGTATTTTTCAAACCTTGAACTACAGCAAAGTGCCGAGCATTGTCAAACATACAGGCCACGTTTGCCATTCAAAAGCCAAGAACAAAACCTTCATAATTGACATTGAAAATATTTAACGAGTCCAAAACATGTTTTCTTCCTTTTAACAACAACATTCCTGCTATTTACCCTTTTCATTTAGTGTTTAACTGAGGGTTGTGATTAGCATTGTGGGCCTTGTTTGAACCCTTCAACCATATCCCAGATTGAAATGTTGCAACACACCAAATGCCTAAAGTAGGTCAGAAGTTCAGCTATTTGGGAGGAGAGGCATAGGATGCAGATGGGTTTCAAGTGTGAAATTAAGGAAATCTCTGAGGAAATGGGAGAGAGACCCAGAAGGAGAGAGAATAGCTTGAGTTATAAAGCAAGAGGAGAACGAAAAAGGGGACGTAAGCTTGATTTAATTTCAATTGATCCATTTTGGTTTATTTTTGGAAAGGAATAGGAAATATTTGTGGGTAATTGTCCTGAGACAGGATGAGTCAGGATGACCGTTTTGGAATGGAAGATGCAACTATTCATTTAGCAGACCCACTTTGATCCAAAATGACTTATGGAAGTAGCAGGTAGGGACACCTACAGGTAGAGTATGGGGACTTGGGGACTGAATGCAGTAGCTTTCAGCTGGAACTGTCAGCCAAGTTCCTCCAAAACATGTCATTAATTATCCGCTTGTGTCTCCTCTGTGCTTACGGTTGGGTCAAGTAGGATAACATCTGTGGTAAACAAGGCATCGTAGTGACAGTAGAGTGAACAGGAAGCCCACATCATCAGAGGATAAGTTATGTAGACCTTAAAGGATCCAACACAGAGGGCAGCAACAGGAAGATCACTACAAATAGATTTGGGGATCAAGGAAAAAGTCCAAAATAGTACTACGACCTTGCACCCGTTTGTCAGAACACAGGGGATTGCCAGGAATCAGAGAAGTACATCATTGATGTTTTTATAGTTCAATAGTTCAAATGTACAAATAGCCTATTATGGAGCTCAAAACTGTTAAGTATCACGTATTATTTCATGGTTGTTATTCTTCAGATTTTGTTAATTTTTTCATTCCTTTGATTTTTTTTCTATCTAAAAATGTTACTTGAACACGCGTCTGCCCAAGCTTCTTGAGTAAAAATGTTAAGTGAGAGAGGGTGTTGTCAACACATCAATGAGTTTATTGGTGGCATAGGGAACATCCTGTGATGAGATTAGTATGGGAGAGGGCACAGGAGAAGGAGACTGGGGGGGGGGGAGGGGGAGGGGGGGGGGCGAAGGGGGAGTCTTCGAACGGTGTAGACACTAGGAGGAGAGATACTGAGTATAGGAACAGACTCAGAATAAAAAAAACTCATTCAGAGATGTGCGCAGTGAATTTAAAATGAGGTGGGCTGGATGTGGGTTGACTTTGCTTTGTTGCTGGGCTGAGGCATAGATTCAGGTCAAACAAGGGCAGCGGGAAGAAGTGGGCAGCTTGCGGCTTGTCTTTGGAGGTGGACGCTGCGGTTGTGCGGGAGCACCAGCCGTTATCTGGGTCTATGGTGATGGGGGACAGCAGCCTTCCAAGTCTTCCACAAATCTTTACTGCCAGCCTGCAGTGTACGTGTTTAATACGATCTGTATTGGCAATTGTGTCGTATTCAAATAAAGTACCAGATTACAGAGAGAACAGAGATATTCGTGAATTGCTAGTGTCTCCACATCCTAGGCTAGGGGCAGCAGATGGCTACTGAAAACATATTATTATCATTATTAATAATAATAATAGAATTAAGAATCACATAGTGAGCAAGATACATTATTTGTACTACCGTGCCGTGTTCGCACTCCCCAGTGAGTACACAAACACAGACTAATTGATAACATCTGCATGACAATTTATCACATCATAGGCAAATATTTACAGTTTTTTTGGCCAGCTACACTGAAACTAAATGAAAACAGCGGCGATATTTTTTATTATGGATTTACCGTGGTTTACTTCCCTACATTTAGATGCAAATCAGTTCATGACTCAGACTTATTGTCCCCTGGCCCAAACTGTACTCTAGTGGAGGCCCCGGGCACGACAGTCGAACAAGTTCGTGCCCTCTTGCGGCAGAAAGGACCTTTAATTTAACCCGGTATTAATGCATTCACCGTTTCTTAATTCATTGCAAAACAAAAGCCCGTTTTACATGTACAGATCAAAGTTGTTCCCAGTGAACTTATGAATGGACTTATTATTAATTCATGAATAGAGAGGGAGAGAGAGAGAGAGAGAGAGAGAGAGAGAGAGAGAGAGAGAGAGAGAGAGAGAGAGAGAGAGAAAGAGTCATTCATGACAATCGCTTAGTTAAATCAGACACACGAATCCAACAAACACGGCGTGTTTAAAAAAAAAAAAAGAGAGCCCGTGTCTTGTCTTGTCTCTTGTGTGTTTACCATAGAGGAGGGAGAGCTGCGTGTGTGTGTGTGTGTGTGTGTGTGTGTGTGTGTGTGTGTGTGTGTGTGTGTGTGTGTGTGTGTGTGTGTGTGTGTGTGTGTGTGTGTGAGTGCGCACACACACACACACACACACACACACACACACACACACGCACACACTACAGGCAGTGACCTCACTAGCGCCATATTAAAATGCTCCTTCCCCTTCCACTCGCACAGAGCCAGCAGCAGCAGCAGCTAACCGCTAGCTCGCCACAGTGTGCCGCCGTCTGCTGCATCCAGAACATTGTCAGGGGGGGCGACGACATGATGGACATTGACTCACTCCAGGAAGCGCTGAAAGGTCATTAGAATACATACATCGGCGGACGTTTTGTGTGTCCGGTGGCTCGTCGTGTTATTATGATGCTGGATAAACCTTAATGCGGGAGGTGGTGGTGGTTGGGTGGTGGTGGGTGGCGGTGAGGACGGGGGAGAGGGAAAAACTACGAATGTTTTAGCTCGCAAGGCTAGTGGTGTTAGCCTAGCCGAGCCGAGCTGCCTGGCCCGGCTGCTACACACAGTGTCAGGCTAATGCTAATGCTAATGCTAATGCTAAAGCTAATGCTAAAGCTAATGCTAATTCGCGAGCCCCTTTTACGGAAACGACCCAGTGGTGTTAGCCTCCTGGGCTATGTAGCTTAATGCTATTTGGTTGGAAGGTTGGAAAGGGAAAAAAAGGAAGAAAGAAATGGGTCTTTTTCCTCCTGAATATCAACATTCCCCGCCGTGCATTGAACGCCTTTGAACCGCTTGAGAACCGTCACGGTGACGGTGTCGGTGGTGTTCGTGTGACGGGAGGCAGAGCCTCACTGTTGTCGTCTATTTTACACTTTGTTGGGCATTGCTGCTGGCCGGCTAAACCAGTTGATTTAGCTCCTCTTCCTAGCCATGCTAAAACAGAATCAGAATCAGCCGACCCTTTTTAGTGAACTAGTAGATGTACTACTACTACTACTACTAACCGACTAGTCTAAGCAGTTACTACACCGGCCTGTAATGTGTCACCGGTGCTGTTAAACAATCAATGACATGGCTGTACCTGGTTATTTAGCCGTCTTGCATAATGCCCTGCCATTCATGTAATAATAGCTGTGTAAGTGACTCCAGCTTAGAAGCACATTCATTTCGCTTTAAGCGACTGTAGATGCATTTCATTTGAACAATTTTAAACCGTGCACTTGTATATCGAGGTGCAATTGGCTCTTTTGTTTACTAACGTTTTGGCTTATTTGTTTATTTTCACTCTGCAGACTTCGATAAGAAAGGAAAGCAAGAGACCTTTCCTCTTCTGGAGCAGTTTCTTTGCCATATCGCCAAGACCGGAGAGACCCTGTAAGTGTTTACCTTTACCACAATTATGGATTCTCATGAGCAAAGAAAAATAAGTGACCACATCCCTACTGACATTATTGACAAGGCTACCTGTTGATGTCAACAAACTTAAAATGACAAGTTAAATGTAAATATTGAGCCTTGTATAGCATTTCTTAATGTGTAACTTTTTTGTTTTTCATTTATAATAAAACCGGTTTCTTTTTTTTTTCTTTTTTAAACAATTCCACAATATTTCCTGGTATACTTCGAAACACGGTTATGCCTCAATTGTTTTGGGTTTTAAAGCATAGTCAGAAAAACAGACAAGCACACTCTACATATGAAAATTAGAATGTTGCTATGTTAACTCTTGCTGTTTGCTACTAGGGAGTGTGTAATGCACAAATGGTGGTTGAAATGCCTATCCTACATGTCAGACAACATTTTTACACGCAGTGTTTACCGGCTGACTAGAGGACATGGCGGCATCTACTTGACTAAAGTTACTCACTGTGACCCCTCTGTAAAAAAAGATTTGCGGCGGGCATCATATAACATGTCTCATTATCAGAGTTTGAAATCTAAATCACTTTCAAAACGTGCTATAAACAGTTTGTCTGGCTATGTCACACAAACAAGATCAGCAAATCAACATTTGTTACGAGATGTTGGGGGTAGCATTCTAGGAGGCAACTTTTACCAAAACTTGTCTCCCAATTGCAGCTATGCAAACACTAGAAAGCTGGGTTTCAAGTCCCTTTTGTCTGTACCGTTCTCCTCCTAGGGTTCAATGGCCTCAGTTCAAGAACTACTTCCTGTTCAAGTTGGAGAAGGTTATGGAAGACTTCAAGGCCTCGGTACCCGAACAGAGGGGCCCCGCCAACCCCAACGTGGAGTCGATCCCGTTTGAGGACATGAAGGAGAGGATACTGAAGATAGTGAAGGCATATAATGGGTGGGTACAAAGCCGCCCGTGTCCATTTCTGCATGGTAATTGTACACTACGCTGAGACATGTATTTGGAAGTTGGCGTACGTCTGTGCCAGTTTGTACATGTGTCATATTAGGTGATGGTAGGGCAACTGGTTGTTTGAAGTGGCTATCAGTGTTGGGTGTTTTTATTTATTAAAGGCTTACTTAAAAGTAATACAGGCAAGATTTTCTGCTTAATATTAACAACTTGTTTATTTTAAAGATGATATTCTTTAAAGCTGACTGAGTTTTTTCTTTGGTTGGATCCTTTACACTTGCCTTAGTACCTGGGTACTTTAAACTGAGAGAGAATAAGTTCAGAAATGGCTTTAAAAGAAAAAACACTTTAATGCTACTTCTTTGTTTACGTGACCGTGGGTGGGAACCGAATGCTAATATGTCTGCAGTACATTTTGGGTAGGACGCATCCACAAGGAATGCATCCTCCACATCTGTGTTGTGAAATGTGATTGGTTATTTAATTGCCTTTCATGTCTCTGCCGACATGAAAGGCTTTGACCTCCTTCGCTTGGTATGCTTATCGTCTCCAAACCTCAGACGAAGCCTTATGATTGAACCTCTTTTAAAGAAATGCCACCACTCGTTGCTCTTTTAATGTTCAATCTAGACCAGACCAACCATCATAACCACCTGTTCCTGCTCTTATCTGCCCAAACACTCAAAGTAGAGGGTAAAGAAGCCAGAGTGTAGAAATTCTCAAGTGGAGGAGGGGCGGCGGGGGAATAGTCTCCAACCATGAATGCACAGAATTATTTATAGGCTAGCCTCTTAATATATAACCTAAATTCATATTAAAGCAGTTCCCCCTTCAAATGTATTCCCCCCCCCAAAGCTTAGGCCATCCTTAAAAAATATTTTTGTTTGCAGTAACAACCCCCCCCAAAAAAAGGGTCGGTAGGGAGGGCAATATTCTTTTTTTCAAGATTCAGCGTAAAAAAAAAAAGTAACATTTTGGTCATGGTGATTACATGGGTATAAATTTAAAGAAATTTGCATATTGTGATGTCACTGACTGAGTGTCCAACCTGTGCGTTCAGACACACCATTTGAAAACCATTCTGATGCAGGTTATATAGACCACGGTCACCGACTTGAGGGGAGAAGGGGTGGGTAAAGCACAGTTCTTCCAGAACTTTATAACCACGTTATAGTGGTGTTGAGATATTTCAATGCATTTTTTTAAAATGTATTGCCACTGTGCCCGAAACCGTATAACATCATAACAGACAAGCGCGAACCAGACAGTGAATGAAGTGAAGCGAACGTGTCGTAGAGTTCGTAGCGTGACATGCGTAAACCATGTGAAAGCAATGGTGTAAACATAATCATAGGTGAAGCCACAGGTTTTTATATAAAAGAACTGTGTGTGTGTGTGTGTGTGTGTGTGTGTGTGTGTGTGTGTGTGTGTGTGTGTGTGTGTGTGTGTGTGTGTGTGTGTGTGTGTGTGTGTGTGTGTGTGTGTGTGTGTGTGTGTGTGTGTGTGTGTGCAATTTATATTCACAATACTTACAAAAATATAATTAATAGTGTTTTATTGTATTTGCATTAGTTGTTTGTAGAGAAAAAAACCCCGCAAGTTTACAACCGGTAAGTCGGTCGGACTAAAAGGGAAAGAATATATATATATTTGGGTAGGTGCTAAATTGACCAAGTACGTCTCGCTGCGACCTGCGGGAAGGCGGGGCGTGACATCACGCCCTGCCCACATCACGGGCGAGTGCATTCTGGGAACTCCTCAAATCATTCATTGTGCAGTAGTGAAATATTTTATGTTAAGGCCTAGCTAATCTAAGTCAGGTTAGGGTTAGCTGCTAGTTAGGGTTAGGGGTTAGCTGCTAGTTCAAGAGGACGTATTTTCAAGAAAGACGTATTTTTCTTCTTCTGTTGGTTTTATATGGGCTACGCAATCCCAGAATGCACTCGCTCGTGATGTGGGCGGGGCGTGATGTCACGCCCCGCCTTCCCGCAGGCCGCAGCGAGATGCTTCTCAAATTGACCGGGTCGGTCGGGTTATGGCAAACAGAAATATTTTTAAGGATTGGCCCTAATAGACACAAGCTTTTTATTATATCTAATTCCAACCGAAGATCCATTGTTTTTTTGTTTTTTTTAGTCCGACCGACGTGCCTGTTGTAAACGGTTAAGACAGACCGGTTTTCTTTTTCTTTTTTACTATTCTCACATATTAAAGAAAAAAACGGAAGGCACCCACTATTTCCTGACTGGGTCACGTAGCGTTGCATATTTGAGCAAACAATGGAGGGTTTTCTTCATGTCTGTATGGCTTGCCTGTTGTCTGCTTCCAGAATCCCATTCACAATCCAGCGCTTGTGCGAGCTTCTCACAGAGCCCAAGAGGAACTACACAGGAACAGATAAGTTCCTCCGAGGTATAGAGAAGGTGTGTGTCCTCTTCAGCCTTTTTTTATTATTCCCAATTCTCTTATCTTATCATTGTTATCCTGTCATCTTATAATTATACATCTGAAATGTATCTGTGCTTTTATAAAATTGTGTGCTAAACATTCTATTTGTATTTGTTGTTTTGCAACAAATAGCTCTATATAAATGGCCTTCTTGATCGTATCTAAAACCTTGTCCGCTCGTCTCTGTTTGTGTGCAGAATGTAATGGTGGTTAGCTGTGTGCATCCGACCTCTGAGTAAGTGCTGTTTTGAAATCGGTGAATTCCAGAACATGATAATGAACTTGCTGGTGGCACATCAAGGGGTTGATTTATTAACAAGCAAACTTTTGCAGGAAGAATGGCTGCAGTGGAATAAGTAGAATGAATGGAGTGATGCTCCCTGGGAACACGTCAGCCTTCACAGAGAGGTAATCGATGGCCACAAGACCTGTACCTTAAATTGGCAAAATGACAAATGACGGTTCTATTGGTTAGTCAGATACCCTTAGAATACCTGCACACACTGCTCCAACAATCAGTGATGTATTGAAAAGATTGATCAATGATTAAAACATATTTGGGTGCCAAAATTGCCTCATCCAAAACTCAACAATAGTAAATATCCTCTAACGATTAACAGTTCCATGGGGTTTCTCACACTCTGATAAGACTTGTTGAATTGTTTTTTTTATGTGCCTCTATTCAACTTATGTTATGCAGTTCCACTGAACTACTTGTGTTTTCTACGGTCGCGTTTGTCAGGAAAGTGAACGGACCCGGGACTCCGCGACCACTGAACCGACCGAAGATGTCTCTGGCCAGCTCACTAGCAGCCAACGGTCTGCCAGACAGCACCGACAACAAAGACTCGGAACTGGACCAGGAGGACGACAAGGAGTCCAGGTAACTGAAGAGGTTGTGTGTTCACGCAACAGTGAATCTCTCCTCTGTGTTACGCCAACGGGAACTTACAGTTACTACCCCACAATGGTTCTGTGGACTTGACTCTCAATCCAGTGACGTACATTTTTGTTAGTAAGGGTTAATAAGTCCTACTTTCTTGAAGCTGGCCTTCGGTGGCGTAGCCTTTAATTTTGTTCGGCTGAAAGTCATTCAAATATGGTCTACAGTGCTTCTATATCCATATATATCCTATATTTAATTTGGTTAAAATAATGCATAGGATGTTAATATTTTTTAAACCGAAGATGTTGACAGAGAATTTGAGTCGCCTTGAAGCGAAACCTTCATTTGTTGGAAACCCTTCAACGCATAAGATCCCTTGATTGCCATTGTTGCATCATGCTTTATCCTTCAAATACTTGGCTAGATAAGGTTGAAATTTAAATGTGTGAATTTCGTTATTTACCCGAACATGGTTCGTAATCTTGCTGTGACTTTGCTTTGGTTGACGAGAGGCAGACTCTTACATTGTTTAAATCGGCCATACCCGCATGTCTTAAGCATACCTACTGTATTTTGTAGTTATTGTAGTTATTTTACCCCAAACCCCTCATGGATTATTTTAAGCCAATTTATTCTTTAAACAGCACTTTACTGGAGACACTTGATTAAAATCATGAGCCTCTGGCTCATGATTAGCAAGTAAAATCAAGTTGAAGATTTGTTATTTTTGAATGAGTCCCAGATGTGACGTAAGCGTTAATGATAATCACTGTAAAGTGGTTTCCCCAAAGAAACGGGCCGGCTGTGTGGTTCCAAATGAATTTCATATCATCCTAGCAAATCATATCCTACATAAGTGCACTGACTCGAATCCAAACTGAAAGTGCAGTACTTTAAACCTGTCTGTTAGGGCTGGGCCTCTTCTGTTTTTTTTTTAATGTCTTACTGCTGCTTAACAGGTTTATCATCAAACTCCTTCTAGATCCACTGGGCAGACGGTTATACCTGCTGACACGTTTATTATGACTCGATCAGTATCAACGTGATCGGCACACCTCTGTACTAGGGGTGTAAAGATACACTAAAGTCACGGTTTGGTACATTCCTCGGTTTTTAAGTCACGGTTCGGTACGTTTTTCGGTACAGCAGTTTTTATTATTTTATTTGTATTAAACAATTTGATTTGGATTTATTAAATTGTATCAATCAAATGCCTTACACAAATGAAAAGACATCAAATACAATTGAGGATAAAAACACAACAAAGTCCTGCAGTCGGTTGCACCAGCAGAACGTAAAGCCGATCATACGTTCGGGTGTAAAGCTCGCCTTAACCCTACGCTCGACGTAGCTAGTTTCAAACTAAAGGTGTTCTAAATTTTGGTTGCACCACCATAACTTAAGTTTTAACGTTATTAGTAGTGCGTAAATTGTACCAGTGTCGCATTTAATGACGTTTAGATAATTTCAAGCCAATCGTTGACAGCAAACAATGTAAACAGGAAGTAGCTGCTACCGGCAAGTTTCCACCTTATCCAAGTGAAGACGCGTTAGCACCCAAATGAGAGGGTGAACAAAACAGTTCCACAGTCATTTATTCTCTAAAATTGACTTGGGCGTGAGGTTAAGCTATTTGATGGCGGATTTTTATAATAAATTGCAGGTCATTGCTGCTTTGTATGCTATTCGTTGTGTGAGAGTTTTTGTCTGAGTTAGCCTCTACCTGGCTTTGTATGGCTATGCATTGTATTGGTTTGTACGTGGGCCGAAACCAAAATCACGCATATAGATCTACATCATCATACTGATGAAATGGATCGATACCGTCACGGACAATCCGTTCCCGACGCAAACCGCGTTGAAGCTCCTCTTCCCATTGCTCAAAACGAATAGCCGTCTTTGGTATTTACCGGTCTTTATCGTTAGAATGGAACTTACACCAGCTAGGGGAGGGGAGGTGTAAAATATAAGTTATTAACTTAGTGTTGCGTTGAAACTATCTGCTTGGTGCAACTGCTATTTTTTTAGTAGAGTGTAAAGTCGAACGTTTGGGCAATTTACGTTCACCGTAGTCTATGTGGGACCTTACGTTCTGCTGGAGCAATCAGCTGACTTATTTCCATCGTGGTCCTCAACACAAAACATCAGGACAAGACACTCAGAGTGTGTGATCATCAATAAAAACTGAATTCTAAAAAAGAAAAAAATAGTTTTGGTACGTACCGTCCTACTCTGTACGCATGGAGACCTTTTGTGCGTTCCGGCTCAAACCCTTTTTTTTGTGAAACGTGTTTCCCAGCGAGGTGTCGGAGTCGGGCAGCCTGGGCAGCTCGGTGAAGAACAAGCACCAGGACGAGGACGACGACGAGGAGGACATGGAGTCGGAGCAGCACGACGTCAAGAGGCTAAAGTTCAACAAGGAGGAGGAGTACGACGAGGAGGAGGAGGACGACGAGGAGGACGACGAGCAGGAGTCGGACACGCTCAGAGACCTGCACACGTCGGGGTGCTCCTCGAAGGAGGCCGAGGCCATGGTGCAGGAGAAGGACGAGGACGAGGACGACGAGGAGGACAACGTGGCCTCCAGCAGCGCGGGCTCCATCGAAGAACAAGGTAGGGTGGTTCCGTGACACGGTCCCGCTTGAGCGGCGTTGAACCAGAGTTGAACCAGAGTTGAACCTAGTTGTAGTGAGGTGGACCCATTCGGGGGTAGACGTCATGAACTTTTGTACGAATAATTACGGGCGATGCTCCGTTGGCACTGTGGCAGAATTTTGCTAGATGTAACGAAGACCTAATTAACGCACCAGAAGTGTAGATGTTATTTTTAGGGCTATGTTGCTGATGTTACTATTTTTAGTCACCAAATAAAATGTTGGTAGACTGAAATTCGCCCACATGATTATTAAAACGGAGTCTACGGAGCCTTCAAAAAAAATAATTATACCTTTTACATAATTAATGTTATTCCTGACACAATACAGCTTTTCACTCGAATATGGTCCCGGAAAAGAATGGATTGGGAAGTGTTTTCTTTCCTTATGAAAGAAAGGCAAGTGATTTGTCTGACCACAAGTTGGTCCAACGAGTGCACAACGAACCACCCCACTGACCAGAACTGGACAGCCCTAGTTACTGATGTATATTAGGGATGTGAATAACTCAAATTTTTCATGGTCGAATAATCAGTGGGTGGTATGAACGAATAATCGATTATTCGATGTGTGCCGACATTCACAAAGGCAGCCATGGACCATCGGCAAGAAATCACTTAATATCTTAAACGCAAAAAAAAACAACCTTTAACAGTGATCAGTGTTTGTGTTGTAATAGTGCTACAGAACCAACATTAGTTCCGTCCGTTAATTCTTGTTTATTTGAATGGGGAAAAAAATGTTAACGGTCCAAAAGTTAAAAATCGACTTTGACCCTCGGGAACGAATAATCGAATAATGGAATATTACCATCCCTAATGTATACTGATAAGATCACCAAGTGATGCCAGTGCTTTGGCTAGAAGCCCGCCACTCGTGAAACAAAGTCTAATTCACCGCACGGCGTTGAATTAAGACACCAAAGCTGTCAAACCCTATGAACCCGTCTGTCTACCTCCCTCCGCCCCCCCCCCCCCTCAGAGCCCAGCAGTAGCACGCAGGCGGAGATGCCCGCCGCCGACCCGGGTCACGAGGAGCAGGCGGAGAGGGAGGTGCCGTGCGGCTCCCAGGAGGAAGGCAGCAGTGACATGGACCAGACGGAGCAGCAGGCGCCCGCCGGCACTCCGGACGACGGCGGGGGGGCCGACACCAGCAGGGACAGCGACGACGGCGGCGCCAGCGACCCGGTCAGCAGCAGCAGCAGCAGCAGCAGCAGCAGCGCCGCCAGCAGCAGCAGTAGCAGCAGCAGCAGCAGCAGCAGCAGCGTGGTGGAGGAGAGCAGCAGCACCGCCGCCGAGGTCCGGGAGGAGGAGGGCGCCCCGGCCCCCTCCAGCAGTACCCCCGAGCCCCCTACAGAGGGCGCCGCCACGGAGGGCGCCAGCTTGAACACTGGGACCAGTGACGAGCCCATGGACCAGGACTAGACTAGACTCCTGGAAACCCGTGAGACCATTCACAAAAAACAACAACAACAACAACAACAACAACCACCCTGTGTGTCTGTGAGTCCAGCTTGGGATGAAGGGCAGCTTGTCTGCTAATTGAGGCCAACGCCGTGTCTTGCTTTTGTGGGCGTGCCCTCCAGAATGCAGCCTGGCATTAATGTGGGCGTACAAACACATTTTTTTATTTCTTTCTTCTTTTTTTTTACCGGAAAGGTGTTTTTTTTTTTTTTTTTTTTTTTTTATATATATATAATTATTCTTACTACTTCTTCTGTTCATTTAAAAAATTTCCTTGAAGGTCGTTTGTCTCTGAGCTGTGCGTTCTGACAACCTTGAACTCCCCCTTGGATAGTTATTCTCCTCGTTGTCGTCGTTTCAACACTGGGCAGTTCGGATACCGTGTTATTCTGCTACTTTAATCCTTTCCCCCCCCCCCCGGTCCCCGTCCCCCTCTCCCCATCTTTAAACGGTCCTGCTGTTTTTGGAACCGAATGGAAGACTGGTTTTTTTGGAAGACTTAAACTTGGTTAGCGGGCCCACAGGACGGGAACAGACAGACCCCACTCCAGCCATCACTGCAGTTTGAGCTTATAGGAGAGGTTTACTAGCACCGTCAACATCACGTTCATCAACCGAAGCACACGGCGGGCACCACCACCACAGGCTTTCCGGAAGATGCATTTCCCTACCTCCCCATCGTGTCCTTCTACACATAACTAACCTTATGTTTGTCAGTGATCCGTAATCCCGCCCCCAGTGAAGAATGCTACTGAAATGCCCTTGGCAGGCCTCTGTTGTAAGGTATATACATTTTTGAATGCAAAGACCCCCCCCCCCCCCTCCCAACCCTATAATTATAATTTATCGGATCATTTCTTTTTTTTTTTTTGTAGTGTTTTATTTTTATTATTGTAATTTTTGTCTGCCCGTTCTAATGTCCAAAACCAGCTGTACGTACAAAGAGGACTTTCTGCTTACTTTGTATTTGTGATGTCCCCATGTTATTCTCACACACGGATATCCAGAGCAGTCACTGCGTTACAGTTCCACGCCTGTTTCTGCAGCTGTACCTTTTTGATATTTAGAATTTTAAATTTCTGTAAAGTAGATTTTTGTAGATTGTAATACGGTATGTGTTCACTGCCTTTGTGAAACCATATATAATAGTATAATTTCTGTGTATACTCTGAATGCTCCTGATTTCAATGTGGTATTCAGAAACGGCAATAAATGTTAACATTTTTAATACTTTTTGTCTGGTCTTGCATGCTTGTCCGTAATGTGATGCTCCTACACATACAGAAGTCAGAAGCTGCTTCTGGGAACGCTGAATCTCTGTTCTTCTCTCATGCTGGGGGAAACCTTTTGCAAGGTGATATCATTCATTGGCCCTGACTGCCCTGAAGCTCCCCCTTCGTCCAATCCCATCGACACATGTTTCTGGACATTCCTTCATTAGAACTTCAGTTTGTTGCCCCCAGCCCCTTAACAAAGATGCCCTAGTGGTGTGTGTGATGTGAGGAAACTAGCTCCGTTGGCAGAACATGGTATGAACACTGCAGACATGGTTAACAGGGCTTGATTTCTACTGGGGCTGTCCATGCCAAGAATGTGTGTGCCCTGCTCTGGTATTGGGATGTTTTGGTCAACCCAATTTGTGTGTGTGTGTTGTATAGAACCCCTCGGTTCATTTTAGATTTCCAAGGGGCGTTATCAACATGCACAGAATGGGATGGGGGCCAGACGCATATGCCAGAGCAAATAAATCATGAGTTTGGAAGATGTGCCTGGTTCCTAGGCTAATGAAATGCACAAGCAGAAAACGCTGCAAAAATTTGTAATCTATTCAAAATAGACAAAACGAAATGTCAGCCCACATCTGTTGAACATCGCTTTTAGCTATAAGACTATATTTGTCTTTAAAGGCACATAGTCAATCGACAAATACCTTTTAAAGAGTCCATGACCGTCTCATGCTGCTCCATCTCCGCACCAATGACCTAAAAGGTGAATCTTAAACTTGGCTTTAAACACCAGCCGACAGGCGGTGTCTCTCGACTGCCGAAATTTGCTCACATGATCTGCAGGGAAACCACGGGGGGGACTTGGACCGTTCCACGCTGTGGGGGGACCATAGGAGGCCTCGTTTGAACATTACCCAGCTTTGAAGTCCCATCTCTGGGGAAATAAGATGGTGAGTCACTGGGGGGGGGGGGGGGGGGGGTGGATTTAAAAACATATGCTGCTGCTCTGCATCAAATGACTGAATTTATTCCACCGCTGCTTTGTTCAATGAAACTGGATATGCAGAGGAGAGGGCTCTGACCTGGAGAGCTATCTGGCAGACTTGTCTGATCGTCCTTTACTGTCTGCTTTGCGGCACAGATCCTTGTTCAGGGTCTTCAATGGTAATTAAAGCGAGTGATGCAGGGAGATTTGTTTTAAACTCAGAGGGTTCATATTCATATTTTACCGCTGAGTGTGAGGGCTGGACTTGATCTCTCTGCCATACGTCTTTGTGGAAAATCCCATTTGTGATTTAGTTGGACTTTGAAAGAGCTTGTAATGACTATTTGCCCTCACACCTGTTGGAGAAATAGTGGCTCTTTAAATCTATAATAAGGAGTCCTGTATATAAAGTGCAAAGATAAGATTACACACACACACACAAACACATACACACAAACGGAAGCAAGATAATTGCGCAGCAACTACAACACCATAACTTAAGTTATTGTTCACCGAGACGAGAACAACAAGATTGAACTGGCTGGGCATTTTTATCTATTTTTCTTTTCTTTCTTTGCCTTGTGCTCGATATAAACAGCTATAAACAGACTCCTAGGAGGTTGATTGGTTGCCCAGCTACAGGTCATGCTCGTGACTGTCTTTCACTTTTTCATCTCGCTCACACAACATGCCGATTGGTCAATTCCTCTGTATCTGAAGAATCCAGAATCAAGACTCGATCCTACAGAAAAAGGCTATACCTTCTAGGCATGACCGGACATGTTTCTCTGTCCGGCCTTCTTAATGTCATAACAATTAGGGTTCATCTTCTCACTGTTTGTTTGCTGCACGCACATGAAAGGATGACCTCTGACCTTTCCACCTCACCTCATCTGCACAATTACCAACCGTTATTGTGCAGTGATCAATGCCGAATCAGCAGAATCTGTGCTTTGGCCCAAACTTTATCCCACTACTATATGAAGCCTGGGAAACCGACATAATTGTACATTCCCCAAAACTCCCTGCAGTATAATCTCTGGCTGTCCATCTGGTTCTGTAATATAGCGGGTAGTCCCCATGCAGTTAAAGCATCAACTTGTAGCACCGTTTTTTCAAAAGCATGGCCGGAGGACTCATCAACGCAATTGAAATGAAAATTTCAGGGGAAGCCGTATGGGGCTTCTTGCAGTTCCCCAATCACCATGACAGTTTGAACGTGTGTACCGAGTTAATTAATTTCTAAGCCTATTTGTTAAATGTGAGAAGACTTGGCCCACTCTGTGCTGCCTGTGTAGTTTTATCAAAGTCACGACTGGGCCCCATGCTGGTCCACTCATCCCACGAGTAGGACGTCGTAAAGGAGAAGAAATTAAAGATTGGCGAGGAGTATTGCGTAACAAATCAAGCTAATTGGTTCTTCCTTTTTCCTTCTTCGGCCTATTATCGTGATGGACTTCTAGAACTAATAGCATTTAAAATTTCGGGAAGAGTACTCAAAAGAAATCACTGTGAGTAAAGATAATTAGAAGTTTAACTAACTATCAAAAGGGATATTTTGGGGGGGAATATCTCCAATGATATAAAAGCTCACCAAATCACCATGGGGAATTCTACCATTCTACCATTGTCCCATCAACTTTTATCAAGGCTGTCACACAACTCAAGTTAAGGCTGTTCAAATGCTCAGAAAACTTCAAGGGCAGGGACGTTTTTCTTACCACATTCATAAAGATCCAGACAATGCTGAGAAAAATGTTATCATTTTAGAGGAGCTTTTGGCCTTGAAATTGAAATCATAATAGCAGAGCACTCTGCTGGGATCAGCGTATCACCACAGGCATATCTCCATGTCATCCAATAGAGGGTAGTGTTTAGTCTCCCTGCTAGGCGTAATCCCCTGCTGTCAGAGCATGACGACTGGGTTGGAGACCCAGTTGCCAGGCCTTGGCTTTCTTTGAGTGGCAGCTGTGATCCATATATTCAGGACGCTACTGCTCTCTTTTCGGGACTCTAAAACTACCCCCACACACTATGGACCTACTTTGTTTTACATGTAAAACTATCATACAGACCAAGTGCTTTTTTTCAGGGATTGTCTGATTCTGGTGTGAAACAGAACTTTCACACAAGGGTAAACTTTCACCCACGACCCAAATAGTTGCTATGGCACAATTTCCGTTGCTGCTTACAAGGGGTTCCGAACACCCGTTTCAACTTATGATGAATTTCAAAGAGTGAACACAACCTTAGTACTTTAGTAGGTCATGTCTATATCGGTCGCAATCGATGGACTGTCAGTTTTGTTCCCAAAGGTCTCATTAAACTTAGATAGATTCTCCAACACCTATTTCTCATTCATTCTGCCATTCCTACAGGCGTGTCACCTACATCCCATCTACACACTGGGCTTTCGTGAATATGCAGTATAAGATGATTAATTGCAGGGGCAGGATAGTGTTTTATGACACCCATATTATTCTGGAAAAGGTTCTGTGTTTGAATCCCAGAACCTTCTTGAGTATTTAAGAAGCCCTGAGCTTAAATCCTGACATAATGACATGTATGTAAATACATTAATTGTAAGTCCCTTTAGATCAAAGCATCTGATAAACTATCAACAAAATGGCCCAATAAATAATAAACAAGTTGTACACTAGTACTTATCGGTTATTGATTTGATCAGGGTGCAGGGTGCCAGAAGGCTTAGGTGACCAGTATAGTCGCTATAGTGACGGACCTGAGGATCTGAGCAGCAGCAGCAGTAGAGACAGCAGAGAGTGAAGCGCTGTTGTCCTGCGACCAGCCCACTCACACCCTCCTCCTCACCCCACCGACGCCTGGTCGCTACAACGGATGACTGACACCCCTCTATGGTCTGTTCTTCAGAGCACAGAGAACTTCTTACTCCAAACTGTACAAGGGAGGGTCTGTGTTTGTGTGGGTGATTAGGCTGGTGAGGTCTCACACGGCGCTGAAGGTAGAAGGCAGTGTGAGAAATACCATGTCGTCCTATGAAAGGCGAAGAGGGAGGAGGGAGGCGTTTTGGGGTGATGTGCGACGCGGGGGGGGTGGTGGGTGGGTGGGCGGGTGCGAGTAGGGCTGGACAGATGTCCTGCTTTAAAGTCCAGGCGGCTCACACGCATCGCTTCTCTCACCTCAGCTTGTCGCCTCGTCCGTTTGGCAGTCTGTCCATCCGGCTGTTGTTTCTTCCGGGGGGAGATAGCCATCGTTGATGTGGTCAGAAGCGTGTCCTTGTGTACGTGTGTTGGTTCTAGCAGCTGGATGAACGATATGTATTGTATTCATCGGAGCTGGGTGACTCATATTGCAGAGGCAATCCGATCTCTGTGATGTTGTGGAGGACGGACAATGGTCTCCACGTTGGCGGGTGGTGGTGTGGCTGCCTGCTGTGGTGTTGTTTTTTTTCAGGGAGTGTAGAACATTTTACAGGAGGCGGTTCGTCGTGGTAGTGCAAAGATTTTCATGAAAGGGACGTGTTCATGTGTTCATGTGTTCATGTGTTCATGTGTTCATGTGAAAGTCATCAGTGTTTTTTGCGGTGGCACCCTGCATACAGACCTGAGGCCTCAGCCAGGCCGAGCTCCCCAGTAGTCAGATCAGGTTTCTCACGTTGAAACACCACTTAAAAGACATTCCGACCCATTACCTGAGGCTTCTCTTCACAGAAAGTCCCATGTAGAGAGGTGTGTGTATAACAGAAAATCTATTGTCCTTACTTATAGGAGGACCTAGTCCTTCTCAGGAGTGCTTAAGTAACAATGAACGAAGTGCCCTCCCAGGACCAATGAGCTTCCACGGAACACTCTGGCAACTCTGGGCTCGGTCTGCCTGTGGCCACTCTGACTAATGACATTGAGCGGTCTTGGTTCAGACTACCCCGTGTGTTTTTAAAGCCATTTTAGGGGCAGCCTACAACCTGACCATAAAGGAGGAGGGGGGGATACCAATAAAGGTGTAATTAAAGCAATTGCATGTGGCTGGATACTGGCCCAGCAGGCTCTTTGCTGGTAGCTGGTAGCCATGGTGTACATATCAATGTATTGTTGTCTGGAAATCTACCAGGGGACTTTTATTTGATCCCCTTGAAAGTGGGCTTTATTTCCTTCTTCCTTAAATCTCATAAATGTCAAATGGACAAATGAGAGATGTTTGAAGGAGGTCAGTAAGGATGTATTGATCCTCCTCTTGTTCGGGAGAGCGTAAAGGTGACGTGCAGCTGTTGAGAACGCGCCACAGCTCAATGGAGGGGAAATATGAGCCGCGGTGCGCATTTCATTTACAGCACCGATGTAGCAGCCCTATCCGAAGGTCTGATGACGGGCCTTCTCCAACTCTGAATCGATACAGGTTGGAAGCAGAGGGTTCCTAACCTCCACACACAAACACAAACCCACCCGTTTCTTCCAGACATTAGTATGGGAATCGGCCCACACTCTAAGAAGAACCAACCGATGCCATCGCCGCAGATTCATACTGGAAGTACAGAGTCTCTTTCGTGTGTCTCAAGTGATTCCTCCCCCAACGGGGCCTAATTGTCGGAATCCACCCCCTTATTTTCCAACGTGTGAATCATGAGGAAGATGTAAGGGATTATGTATCTTCTGTTGGTTTTTAAATCTATTCTTCTGGTGGACTTTAGTGAGATGCGATTAAACCCCCGGAGAGTGACCCGTCAACAGACACTAATTGTAGCGCATGAAAAACGCCCGCGACTGCCTGGTGATATCCACCAGGGTTTATCACAATGATTGCCGTGATGGATTTTCTTTCTTTCTTCTCATAATCACCACCGTTGGGAAAGCGGGGGATCAGGAGTTGGTCATGATGAATGAGTGGTTGAGGTGACATGTTGAGAATTAAATGAATACAAATGTAAAAATATATACGCGTCATTTTTAGTGGATGCTTTTATCCCGAGTGGTTTCCAACGGTTACCGAATGCGTAGTGAGCATGAGAGGGCCCGAGCTGGAATCAAACTGACCCTGCCGGTCCTCATTTCACGCTCCATTGAGCTTGACCGTAAATGCGTGCTTTTGCTGTAGCGTTTGAATTTACAACACTTACTTACTCGCTGATGAAAATGTAACGGATTACGAGTCGTAGCATTCCTTTCTCTGTAATTTGGTGTCTGTCCACACACACACACAGACACAGACAGATGTGAGGGCACCCTGCCACACAGTCCACGTGTTATTAACACACACACACACACACACACACACACACACACACACACACACACACACACATTCTGAGGCACACACAGAAAGACACACGGGCATGTGATCACACCTAGACCCACAGAGATGCACAAAGATATAGAGACACACTCATCGAGACAAACACACACACACACACACACACACACACACACACACACACAGAAGCGATACACAAAGAAACAAACACACACACAAAAATAAACTCACAAAGATACACAGTAACACAAATGAGCGCACACAGACAGACAGACAGACACAGACACACACACACACACACACACACACACACACACACACACACACACACCCAGCTCCCAGCTATCTCAATGTCAAGGAGAGACTGTTCTGTTCTGTGGCCTCTTCCCCAGGTCTGAAGAACCACAGCGGAGGAGGAGGAGTTCTGCGGGCGCTGGCCAGGTTCCCTCCTCCACGGAAAACGGGGGGGGGGGGGGGTGGGTGTTGGATAAGGGACAACTGAATTCAGCGACAGACCGACCTACTGAGAGCCTACTGTTGTTGACTGAGCCTGGTGACAGGAAGCCAAGGCAGCGTGTACCGCCGCCGCCGCCGCCGCCGCCGCCGCCGCCGCCGCTGTGCGTCCAGTGGAACGACGGGGGGGAAGCAGTTGATGTTGTTGTAGATGTTGCTCCATGGTTCTCTTTGAACCAGACTACGGGCCGGTGGCAGGACGTTACGTAAAGCTACAGACGACAACAGATTTTAAATATTTGTGAATTCTAAATTCTGAATTGATTGCATTTATCAAATCATCCCCGAGATCATTTCACCAAAATTCCAAAAAGCCAAATCGAACGCGTACTAAACGTTTGGAAAGTTACAATCTCTCTGGGACAATGGAACACAACGTCAACCATCAGTCAGTGAGATACTACTCTGCTCCATAGCAGGTTGTTGTTGGCCAGCACTAACCACAGCCCCGTGGCGGTCCTCTGTGACACGCTGTATCCA
>NC_140272.1:19756728-19792378 GCF_964030765.1 Micromesistius poutassou
GCATTTGTACAGCTATTTTTTTTTCTTCAATTCTAAGTTGTTGTTGCTTATGATGCGGTCTATATTCCAGCAGTTACAGTCAATCCCACCAGTGTTTTAATACATTTAATACATTCTAATTAGCCCATATATTATCACCTGAGAGTCAAAGATGTAGTCATGCAACACCAAGCTCTTAATCAATTGCGTAGGCGGTGACCACTGGCTTCCTTTGTTTAACGATTGATGTGACGCAATGGACATTGATTACAAAAACAATGACCCGCCACAACACTCTCAGATAGACATGATACTTGGTGAGGAGAGAGAGGAGGACACAAGAGAAACAACAGAGAGATAGGAAGACAGGAAGAGCGAGAGAGAGAGAGAGAGAGAGAGAGAGAGAGAGAGAGAGAGAGAGAGAGAAAAAGAGAGAGTAAAAAGAAAGGAGACCCAGAAGAGGGCAGTGATTAATGGGGCCTGTTCAGGACACATTACACAGGGCCACTAAGAGGAAACGACAGGCCATTACAGCACCACGAGGGCCCTGTTAATCAGCCTATTATGGCTTAATTGAGGGTAGTTAATTAGAGGTCGGTGGGCAGTCTCTGCGTGTGGGTGGGGAGGTTAGGGTCTGATGGGGGAAACCAGCTGGCAGAGCAACCTGAGCCAATTGTTACTGATCCATTTACACAAGGCTGCTGCTTGATTGGCAGGGAAAATGAGCCTTTAATTGCACCTGTCTATTTAGGTCCCCTTAAAACCTTTTAGGGGCCGTAAATTAACCAGGGGGGGGCACTCTAATGAGCCCAGAGATGGTGGAGCCACCCTATAGTGAGGAACACTGGAGCAGAGCAAACATATTTACAGTAAGCCCAGACTGCCCGGCTCCACGGACACAACAACGTTGTCGGCTCACCTTTGAGAATGTTGACTGCTAACTGGGTGGAAAGGACAATGTCGTGTGTGTTATGGGGTGTGTGTGTGTGTGTGTGTGTGTGTGTGTGTGTGTGTGTGTGTGTGTGTGTGTGTGTGTGTGTGTGTGTGTGTGTGTGTGTGTGTACAGTGCAGATACAAAAGGCTCACCTCCCATCCAGGATTTGTAACAACCCCGTTGCTTTAATATAAACTCAAATCCTACTTTAAAAAAAAAAAAATTTCCACTTCCCAGAAGAGGAAGAAGACAAAGATTTGCTTGTCTTCTTTTGTTATAAACAACTCTCTACAACGGGGGGGTTGCAACAGCGTTGCTGATTATGCACCCATTAAACTTAAATTAGATTTAATGTCCGTCTCCTGCCCCAGCTGGACAGTGCCGGAGCAGGGGAATGTCTCGGGTAAGCTCTGCCCTATCTAGCCCAGCGTGGATTTGTTTTGTCCTGGCCACAAGCAGCCCCTGCAGCTCTGCAGAGGAAGGCTGCTGCAGAGCTCAGCCTTCCTGTGTGGGGAAGCAACGAGCCCGACTGCACAAGGGGCCAGAAATCCAATAAAGTCTCCAGACAAAGGCCCTGGTTCTTGCCTTTTTTCGAGTGCCAAACAACATGGGATCCCTCTTGGGAAATAAGTGCCATAGCAGGTCCCTCATGGCTCTTCATGGGTCACAAATAAACACAAGTGCAGAACACGGTGCACATGTCCCGCCGAGGACTGTGGCAAGACGTTGAGTGTTGACACTGTTTATGCCACCGGGGCCTGAATACTGCAACTCAAGGGGTTTCTCAGAGAGGACACGGAATAATCTTTGTACACAAAACGCTGCTCCGCCCATTAACTCCAAAACACATTCAAATGCAAACATGTCAAATACCTCATCAGATCTAATGTGGACCGTCAAATGAACAACATTGACTTTACAGATTGTGTATTAATACATTCTTCAAACTTAATTTTTAGTGCTGTCAGTTAAACGCCTAATTAACGGCGTTCAGGCAAACCCATTTTAACCATGTTTTTTGTTTTTTTCATTGATGGACAGTGTTACATTGTGTGAGAGATCATTTGCTCCAAGTGTGAATGACATCGCCAAGTGAGAATGTTAGTGTGAAATTGAACACTACAGTATGTGCCAATGTTGTTTTCAATAAAAAAAACATTTGCACAAAGCAAGCCGACCCACTTTTCCACGTTGATAAGAGCATTAAAATAAGAAAAAATAATAATAATGGGACAAAAAGAAACCGAGGGACATTTAGAATAGATAGAAATGTGCGACGGCACTAGTATTAATACATTCTCCAAACGTAATTTTCCATCGTTATCATCCGAAGGACCATAAAAAAAAAACAGCTAGTCGCTCCAACTGTCCCGCTTCGTTCCACGGCTCGGCCTGCTTCGCGTGGGAGGGCTGGAATGCCAACCCTTTGACATCAAGAAGGGACCAGGGGCTCATCGACACGTCTGCCGCGGCCCTATCCCTCAGCGCAACTCATTTCTCGCTTCTGTCTGACACCTAAGCTCGGTTTTAAGCTGCTTCTCTGACCTAGGGGTGGGGGGTGGGCTGCAGATACTAAAATAACTGCCCGGAGGTATGGCGTGTTTAGTGGCGCACAGCGGGTAACCTCGCAACTCTTAAACGCTAAAAGCGAGCCAAGGAATTTGAGTGTGTCCTAAACTGATACACGGGTACCAATGCCGAGCGACACAAACGTCACGCCGTCCTCAGTGCTTCAGTTTTGGATTCAATTAATTAAATTTTTTCATCACATTTATTTCTTTGTTTGATACTGACCTGTTAAAGTTAGTAATAGGTATGCTTTGAATATGCATGACACAATGCAAGGGGATACAGTACTTGTATAATAACCACTGTGAGTCAATACATTCCGCACTCATTTCTACTTGAAGACAAACCTGGCATGGTTTGTCAGAAACATGTTAATAGCATTCTGGGCAAGTGAGGTGTCCGGTGCAATACATTTAGTACCCCCTAATCCCATTAGGTGAATTCTGAGCAACTCGTTTGGCATTTAAGAGACACTTGTGATCTGTGGTAGTCCTTCACTCCATTCCACCATCCACGCCCTGCGAATTGTGCAGAATTTCAGTGCATTTTAAGATCCGATTTTAGGTGCAAACATTTGATGGAGCCAAAGTGTGAGGGGCAGAGGGAAATTAAATCACAACAAGAGGTGAAAAATCCACACGCGCCGCAGAGAGAATTACGGAATAAGTGCTTGATTTGCGACCCGTGACGGATGGAAAACCCAAATGTCATCTTGTTGAAACAAGAACATTTATTTTTAACTACATCTCTCGCACCCAACCACTTTTCATTTCAAACTTTAACCAAGGAACACAATCCCCTCAGAATCGCCCTAAGGTAAACAGTGGTGGAGCTGAACAAGGCTTACCCAAACAATGTTTATGTTAGCATACTGGGTAACTTAAGGCACAGCACTAGCGTCGCCCCCTCCAACACGGCACTGTGGGTATTCTGACAAACAACGCTGCACTTCAAATCCAAACTGGGACACACTTTCTGGTAGAACGACCTCCCCCTGCCCTTACTCTCAACAGTAGAACGGGCATCTCTTCAGTCGATTTAAGTAGTTGTTGTTGTTGTTGCTGCAGCTCCCCCCCCAGCCCCCCCCGCCCCAACCTGTGACCTCAGAATGTTTGCAGTGGTTTTATAAGTCAACATTTACAAGGGCTGTCAGAAGCGTCTCTTCCTCCTCCTTCCCTTGTCTTCCTATTCTGCCTTCCCAGCTCACGTCAAGGCCCATGCAAACAACGCAGCCTTTTACCCCGGGAGTTCAGACATTTAAGGATCACGCAAACGCTTAGACAAGTGAGCGAAGGGAAACGGCCAACAATTTGACATTGCACAAAGTAAAAAAAAAGGTTTAAACGAAAAAGAGATAAATATCACTCATTGCTACGCGCACGTTGGAATGTACACACACACACAGTCGTGGTGTGCGGTTGATGTTGAAGGTTGCCAACGTTTTCACTGTCGTCAATAGTTTGACGAGATGAGCTGACACCACCGCCTCATTTTAAGGCCACACACGCACTTACTTTCCTCAGGTCTTTCTTAAAATGCACATTTATATTCATATTCTGCTTTTGGAGAAGAAATCGATGTTGCCAGCCTTGATTCTCGGCAATGCCTCACGCAAATAGTGAATTTATAAAAAAAAGAAAAAAAGAGTAATTTCGCTCCGATCCTGGTAGCAAACACCAGGACCCGGAGCACGGAGCTGTGCCGCCTGTGGAGGGGCAGGCGAAAAGCAAACAAGAGTTCTGGTTTTTATGAGAGAAATGTCTATGGCTGAACAAGGAGGCATTCATGCACTGAATCACAGCAGCCGGTAGCACAGTTAGTGCACGGCCATCTGCCATCGCCGCCGACCCCCACCCTCCGCCCTCCACCCTACCCAGAGAGAGCCTGTTATTGAGGGACAAGCCGCGGATCATCGTGTACATGTTACCTCCATATCAGCTTAGCGGAGATTTCACCCTTTTGCCTTGAACGGAAGAAGGACAAAAAAAAAAAAAGTCTGTGCCATGTTCCACAATGATGCTGTTTGCAGATGCCCTTGCCCCACCCCCCCCCAAGTGTGAACTAGATATTTCCTGTCCGGCGTGAACATTGAATAGCGTAAGTGCAGAACAGCTGCACAGCCCTTGTGACACAGTGGTACGCTTTTACATTTGGGGTTTCAGTTTGGTTCTGGTGCAGGACTCTTTCGTTGTGGGCCATGATTGTGTGCCTCAGATTGGAGAAAAGTGTCTGCTAAATGAAATAAATGTAAATGTGTTGGAGCATTGTGGGAATGTGTCTATAACCCCCCCCCCTTGCATAACTGCAGGGGATTAAGATATATGTAGATTACTTCGGCGGGGTGTGAATGCAAAATATTCTAAATTCAGTGGATGTATGCACAGAGAAAAAAAAAAAAGCGAGAAATAAAGTAGTGGTAAAAAATAAAACCATCTTAAGGTCCTCAAAGATTGTTTATTTTTAATAACCTTTGGAAAATATACATCTCACAGAAGCATGTTTATTTAGACTACCACCTACAAGAAAAGGCACGAGAGTCTGATGTGAGACTCTGAAGATGTTTGAGAATAAACCAGATTTTAGTGGACCTAGGATTTGGGGTCTGGTTTCCCACATGGACGTCTAAGTAGGGCAAAATGACAAGTTGTTGAGTTATCAACCCAAAGGGCCTTAGAAAAGCACTTCACGTTTGGATTCGCCTTGCGGCTGCTGGATTTCAGCTTCTTTCTTCATATTTCTCTGCAGTAATTAGCCAAGTTAATGGACACGATCACCCAAGGTGGTATAAGCCGAAGTTCCACACAATGGCACGACTTTTACTCTTAACCACGCATTTCTTATTGTGGTTTGAAAACCATGACATTAAAACTTTAACTTCACTATGCCAACAGAAAGAGACACTGCGAAATGTGAACTCTGTTTCAATATCAAGTTCCCTATTCAGTGGAAGAAATTGAACGAATAATATCCAAGGGCCATGACGCCTCTTTGCTTTAGAATCTCAATGTGGGGGTGATTTATTGGGGGGCTTTTTCGGTTTTGTTTTAGTTTCTTGTGTCGTAATCCCCTTATCTCCAGAAGAAAAGGTCACTTTATAGGGCCCTGTGGCACGTCCTCCAGCACCTGATGTCCTCCTTATGCTCGTGTTAACTCCTCTTTGGCCGGATTCAGTGACATTGCTCCAACAATGGCTCAATAACAGCTTGACGTCAACAATGTCAGGGTAAGAAAAACCATCAACCCTAGGCACATTCTCTGTTCTCTGAGTTGAAAAAGAGCAAATGGCTCTATCAGCAACAATCCCACACAACTGGTCTTCTCAGGTAACCAAAGTGCACCAACCATCCAGCCAAGGGATTAGTGAAATCCTAACTGTCTGATTCTGATGTCTCCCTTTCTTTCCCCCTCCCAGTTACCCGGCTTCAAACGACTGGACTTTGTAAAGAATGCATTTAGTATCCAAATGTAACAATCAAAATAACATAAGATGGCCCAAACGTTTAGATTTTCTGAATATAAAGTATAATTCAGTTTAAAGAGACTCCTGTTTTTCATAGTACTACTGCAAAAGTGTATACTAAGAGGTGGCTTAATACTGCATATTCACAGGCATCATTTTGTCTCACATAGTATCAACTTTGAACCGAAGATGTTTCAGTTGCAACATGTTCGCTGTATGTGGCAGATGTTCCTGATCCACTGAGCTGGAGAACAAACTGAGAGGCTCCGCGAGAAAAACAAAAGACACAGGCAGCCTCGCTTGCCTCGGGTTTCGCTAATGCTAACCATAGTCTAACTACTACTAGAGAAACGGTCCCAAACAGGAAGAGGATTTGCGTAACCTTCCAAAAAGAAAACTTTCCTTCTTGAAACCTTGCGGCGGCCGACAAATTTAACGTACCTCTAATATTCTGTCGTGGATTTGTAGGCCTCCGTCCTTGTCTGATGGACCCTGCTCGATGACCTTGGACACAAAGATGCCTTCGTTTGAGATGCCGTCACTTTCATCCTGGGGAGGGAGGATTTGGTTAAAGAGGTGCAGTAGTCCTGTTGGGCTGGTTCTTTTTTTTCACACAAACAATAGCCCATACATCTGAGGCAATTGCTCAACAAACCCACAAACACATTGAAACCCTTACACGTGAAATCAATTTATGGCCGCAAGTCACGCTTATTGTCGTATAAATGTATTTGAGAGATATTTATTTGGATTCATTAATGAGGCATTTAGTCTTATTTTAGCCACAATCGACTATTCCAGCACTACTGGAACCTAAGACCTAAAACCTTTTGGTTGAGAGTGGAACAGCAGTACACTATCCCCATCTCTTTCCAGTGTTAATCCTCCATTAGCAGCACCGGTTTCTGCCTCAGACACTGTGACAAGAGGTGTGTGTGTGTGTGTGTGTGTGTGTGTGTGTGTGTGTGTGTGTGTGTGTGTGTGTGTGTGTGTGTGTGTGTGTGTGTGTGTGTGGGGGGTGGAGGATTGACATGTCGGCATGCCCTCGTGGCCAAGGAGGGGTGGTGACCCTGGCCCTCCGGCGGGGCTAAATGTTGACCAGACACACCGGAGAGGATTCTTTAGCCGGTCCACGGCCGTGACCCTACAGCGGCAGAAGCTAAGGTTAGCTTAACCAAAACCTGCTACCAGCCAGAACAGCCCGTAGCCGTAGGAAAAAAAAAAACGCTCAAAACCAGCGCTACATTCCCTGCCGAGACCGTGTGACACCACTTACTTTTAATGGAGAACAACGTTGGGAAAACTGCTACTAATTATGCAAACTCTGCCTCCCTTTTCTTCCTCGACCAGTGTTTACATCCTGATTTGTGGGTTTCTACATGCCTAAGAGAACAATATATTGGAAGTTGATTCTTGAATGTATTATTGTTCTTATTCTTTTACTTGAATTATTCGAAAAAAGTTCTACCTTTCCTTTATAACTGGGTTAAAACATCCCTTTATTTAACCAACTGCAAAGGTAAAAATTGTTTTCTAATGCGATGTTGAACAATGCAGCTAGCAAAGTTACTTCAAGTATTAGCAACAAACATTCATGATATGTGCGTGTATCATGTGTCTGCTGTAGAATTTGTCAACTTTTGTGAGAATTTGGTTTCTGTTGGGTGCTGGGAACACCTAACAGCAACCATCCTCTTGTTTGTTGCCGCAATAATGAGCATTTATTTTGTTGTGTGAAATGTATACAAATGCTGTTACAAGACACTGGATCTGAGATGAAAGACCTTTTTCCCTTCAATCACAACACAAACCCCGACAATTAGACACAAAACAACTGCGGTCCAAGCCATAATTCCAGATCTCAATCTCATAAAAGTAATTATAGTCGTTTCATGTGCGGTGCCAAGTCCAGCAAGCCAGCATACCAACACAATAAACCCTGATAGATGCTGGCTATCTCTCCACGTAGACCGTACATGTAGCCGCTCTGCGAGCCACATTAGTAAAGGGAGAAAGTTTGCGGTACGTGAGGTATGCGCTATTCATTCCAGGCCTGCCATACGACACTTGGCCGCTCATCCGCGAGACGTGGCTTCAAGGAGAGATTCACCGGGCTTCAAAACTCACCCCACTGGGTCTTCCGCCTACGATGTTGAAACCCAAAGAGCCGCCCTCCCGGTGAAGCACTACCGTCAAGCTATCCGTTTCACCTTCCTGTGGACGGAGACAGAGAGAAATGGGAACAAGGGCCCTCATTGGAGACACGCACAAGACACTGTGGACAAAGGGTTTGTTTTGTTTAAATGGCAGATGGAACTGGGATCGAAAATATAAGCAGGAGGAAATTGATTTCCAGGTACAAACTACAATACAAAAAAAACAAAACATCTTAAGATTTATGTTTTTTCATAAAATGGGATTATGTGGGACAATTCAAAAAAATGTTGGACATAACAAAAAATATTCCTGTCTGGGATTGATTGAATTGTTTGTTATCTTATTAAAGAGTATGTCAAATGTTACAGGAGTGAGTCTTCTTCACAAACAAACCAGCAGAGTTGAGGTGTACCACAACTCAAGTTGTGTTGAAAGATTGGGGTGACGCAGGGCCAACTTGATTTCTGTCTGGCTGATTCCAGCCATCGCGCCCCGGACCGTCACTCTGACCGGCTAAGCCCGCGGCAGCGGGAGGGAACAAGTAAGTGACTCATTCAAGGAAAGGGATAATAAGACCCAAAGTCAGACCTTATAAGATAATAAGACTCAGCCTAACCCTTCCCCTCTCACAACCCATTGGCCATTACACATTAACACGCCCGTCGGTCACTGCTCCACTGGGGAGATGTCACCGGAGTCAAACCAGCGCACTCAGCTTTTACCGAGGGGACTTTGGAGGCAGGTAATTTCGGGGGAACATAATTTAAGCTGCCATTTCGGTATGCCGGGTACGTACGTACGGCGGAAGCTAAATATAAACCAGATATTATTGGCTTATACAGTGCACTTCAGCGTGCCATACGGGCCCGGGTACGAGCCAGAGCTGTTCTCTGTCAAGACACCGTAACACCAGCAGCGCATGGTCCCACGTGACGGCGAGCAGAGCATGAAATTGCGGCGCGGTGACATTTCCATTGATCATAGGTTCTATGTACGAAAAGTGACAAGGGCCTGAAAGTGACTAGGATGACTGCTATTATTATGTGACGCAAAGTACTAGTTACGGGGCATTCAACAAGCGGATGACTCAGTCTAAAAGGGTGTTTCTTTGGAGCGTTTGAAGAGATGAAAACAAAAAAACGGGGCGTTGTAATGCTTGCTCTAACAGGCAAAACAAATGAGTGTGGTTTATAAGGGTCCCCAATGCGCTCTCTGCCTATTCGATTAAGTAATGAGCATTTTTGGTACATCTGTGAACACTCCACAAAATGATCCCTCCCCCCCTGAACATCACGGTGGGGGGGGGGGGGGGAACGGTGTCGGTAAAGACACAAGGTTTGTTATGTGGTCATGTTGTGGTTACAGAGGGAAATGTTTAATTGCTGCAAAGACTCCACAGAGAGAGAGAGAGAGAGAGAGAGAGAGAGAGAGAGAGAGAGAGAGAGAGAGAGAGAGAGAGAGAGAGAGAGAGAGAGAGAGAGAGAGAGAGAGAGAGAGAGAGAGAGAGAGAGAGACGGACGAAAACCAAGCAAAACAAAGAGAGGCAACCGGTACACCAACCTGTAGGCTACGGCAACAGAGAGGGACAGAGAGACGGAGAGACGGAGAGACATAGACGGAGAGATGAGCAGGGCAGCTGGCCGGACGATGGAAACACTGTGACGAGAGAACCTCGCTTCACCCACAGTCACACTTTCCGACTCTGGCAGCTATTATATTGCTTCCCTGTGTTTGGCTTTTAAAACACTGTGACTAATTATAGCTTCCCGAAGATGAATGACTGGAAACATTTTGGGCTGTTTTTTGCTTCTCAGAAACCTACATGGAGACCAGTCGATTCAATGTTTTATATAAACTGAGGTTAAAAATAAAATACATGTATAGATAATAGGATGTCAAGAGATAGAAGAACTGAACTCTGTACTAATTATATATATATAATCTCAATGCTTGATTAACGATGTTTCAGTTTTAATGGTGACAGATATTGATTATCTCCTTGGAAAGGTTCATGATGTGGGTCATAACGTGTTGCTTCCACATTAAGGCCTGGTGAACGATAAGACTATGCCTGCCATTTAATTTGTTTATTTAAATTGGCCTTTTGTGATGATAGCTGACATTGAAAATTGGCAAGTAGTTCATCAATTTATTTACTACTGTTATGATAGGAGCCACATGAACACATCAATCCCATCCCATCATACTGCAAGCCCACATGCAAGAGATAAATTATGGTTTTGTGGCTGAGCAGTTAAATTCTCTCAATGTGTTGAGAGAAAGAAAGAAAATGGATTGAAAAGCAGCCATGATTATCCCATGATTATCCCCCGATAGTCAGCATGAAGATGATCCTTTTCTCGTGTCTCGTGATTCAAAATAAAGCCAGCATCCTGAACCTTCCATCTCAGCTGGGAGTTGGTTCGAAATAAAAAAGAGACCTGGGTAGAATTAATCTCTTTGTTTAGCAGAGTTTACCTAAACCCAAGAAACATGAGTCACTTTTTCTTTTCCCCTGATGTTCCTGCTCTTACCCCCTGCTCTGATCTGAAATGAAAACCATGTTCTGTTTGTTTTAACGGAGCAGGGAATATTCACCAAGACGCCACTCCTTTGTGAGTTGCTTCCCCTACCACCATTCTTGTGCTGCCCGGTCTCCGTCGGACTCACTCTGGCCACTACAGGAGCTCAACCATTAAAAACAAAGACGACCACCACCGAGCTCATGTTGAAAAATAAAACAAAAAGACTTAAACTGTAATTGGACACGAATGTGTCAAGGCCTCGGTTTGCTTCATTCAACTGCTTGCTGTGTGTGTGTGTGTGTGTGTGTGTGTGTGTGTGTGTGTGTGTGTGTGTGTGTGTGTGTGTGTGTGTGTGTGTGTGTGTGTGTGTGTGTGTGTGTGTGTGCAGAGCTGACATTACGTGGAATAGGAACTAAGCCACGAAGGACAATTGTTAAATCACTAGGCGGGGATCATCTGTAAAAGCCTGAAGTGAAGCGGAGACTTTAAAGAGGGAAGAGGCAGTCTGGATGTCGCCTGGCTCCAGCAGTTAATTCCACTTGTGTCATTCTGTGTATTCTGTGTAACATGTGCACACCGGTTTTCCCCCAGAGTGGTCCACTGCTTGACTGCATACAAAGAAAACACACCATCTTCCTTCCTTTTCCTTGTTCATGGTTCACCAACCATCCCTTTACTTGCTTTAGTCTGCGGATTACTTTGTCGCCCGAGTCTCTCTAACAGTGCAAGTCATGTTTTATGTCTTATTCTACATTCACTGCATTGCAGATATAATGCAACATATGGGCTACTATAGGCAAGGCTTGTATCTGTATTATTGTTATCATAAAAAAAAGGTACGTTAATAATGACACAGCTCCAAATCTTAAAAAAGGGTTATCAGAGATGCGTGTGTGTGTGTGTGTGTGTGTGTGTGTGTGTGTGTGTGTGTGTGTGTGTGTGTGTGTGTGTGCATATCTTGATAGGCAAACTGCATCATAACACGTGTGTAGGTAGGACGGCGCGTCACACTAGCTCCCATGGTCAAATCAATCACCTGATCTAAAAGTTTCTGCATTTTTATGTAGAATCGATTAGTAGTGGAGTCATGCATTTAAATTAGCAAAACATAATTCAAATGTTACCCTACAGGGATAAGTGAATATATCAGTTTATACGAAACGTAGCCATACTGGGAAGGTGATATCATCTCAAGGCCAAAATGATGGATCTCACTAATTAACAAAGCTATTCAATTGGGAACTGTACCCCGGTGTGTACAGAAATGCAGTAAATATGTGCCCCTCCTCCCCCCCCCCCTCCCCCCCCGACTGCCAGCTGGCCCCAGGAGCGCAGCTGACGTCCGGGACTCTGGCTGGGAGGACAGCGAGGAGGAAACTAACTTTTGGCCCCTCCAAAAGTTCCCGAGCAGAATTCTTTGAGCGCTTGTAAACTTAACTGCAGGATCCTTTTGAAAAAAAAAATAATATATATTTTTTTCCCCCACATGTGATGAAGGACTAATGCATAAAATAAGTCATCAACCAAAAGAACACGTGGAACCGTTATAAACTGAAGCTTACAACATTAAAAACTAATTACAACATTTTAGTCCGCTCAAGGTAAACAAATGGCAGCAGAAATGTGGGTGGACTGGGGAGAAACCCCCCCCCCCTGCCAAGAGACGCTTGTTGCAACTTTGGTCGCTTACCTTGAATGGGAACGCGAGGCTCCTGGTGAGCGCCTCAATCCTCGTGCTGTACTCGGTAAATTTCTTCTGATATTTCAACGCTGTCATCTGCAGCTCTGTGTGAACCGCGGAGAGTTGAGCGAGCAGCGACTTCTCTCTCGTGTTGGACTTTAAGGATTGCTTTTTCAACTCTTTATCCAGGCTGATGACTTTCCCGTGGAGCGCACCGTTGAACGCCTTCAGGGCTCGCAAACAACAATGGTTGTTAAGTGTCTGCTCTTTATGAGAGAGCATTAATCCACATCCATTCTCGCATATCCCCACCGGTCTGTGATCACACGCCTCACGCATATGGGCATCCATGTCCCTCAGGGTGAGGAACTCGTTGCATCCTTTATTCCTGCATTTGGCCGGCGAGTAATCGCACATCTCGGTGTGCTCCGCCAGATGTTGCAGCTTCACAACTTTTTCGCAGCCCCTCGCATAGTTGTCACACTTTATGTCCAGCTTCAGAATCAAGTTCTTCAGTGGCAATACGTGGTTGAGCTCTTTAGTAGAGATCCTCTGACATTTCACGGGGCAGCTGCTCTGCTGGACGACCCAGGGCAGCACGCAGCCGGAGCAGAAGACGTGACCGCACGGAGTGGTGAGCGGGTCTTCCAGAACTTTGTTGCACAGGTTGCATTTGAAATCCGGGTCCACCGCCCCTTTAAACCGGTCCAACTCAAATCCCATTTTCTTTCTTCCCAAAACAATCCAACGGTAGGTGTTTCCCACAAACAGCGGTAGGACCTGGAGTATTTTAACTTTTCATTGGTGAAGCGCGTACGTACTAGTGACTGCAAGATCTGTGCTCACTGTAGTGTCTAAAGCCAAACTAATTGACCAGCAGCAGACTTCCTAGAGGAGAGCTGGGGGGTTGGGGGCAGTGGAAGAATTCTCTACCGTAAGTACTAGATCAGCTGCGCGCTCTGGGTGACGTTAAACCGTGTGCTCGAACTTCTGCCGCAGCCCATTCTCATAGGATATGAGTTGTTGTTGTGGTCGCGGTTGTTATTTTATTATTATTTTTTTTTACCAGGCGTAGGCCTATATTAGGCTACAAAAAATAACTAAATCTATCTCGAGCCAAACCAATAGATCAATCCTGAAGGTGAATACGTTATGTGGAATAGCCCACAAAGAATTGACTAGGCCAGGCTTAAAGTCAAATCTATTCCTCAAATAGTGATGCCCTTTGAATAGTCACATTTTATATCATCCAATGTCATTCGTTCGCTCAGTCATTCTAACTTGTATTCAAGCCTCGAAGATCATTGAGGTTTCTCTCATTTGCAATGATGTCGAGATATACAGGGACACGCAGGTGTGAAACAGTGGAAATATTCGCACACTGAGGTGGAGAGATATTTAGAGGCTCCACTGTCACTATCAAAGATCAAAATTTCAGATAAAATGTGAAGTGTTGTTAAGAAAACTGTTAAGGAAACCGGTTTAATATAATTCTCAAAACGTCATTATAAATCCATATTTGTTTTGTATTTAATTCCTAAATCAAACAGTCAGTTGTTCTAAGCAGCAGTTTCAGTGAAGTCTTACAAACGGCGAATGTTTGGAATCTGCGAACATGATGCCCTTTAATGCGCTCTGGAATGCTCCCGGTAACGTAACGTCACGTCACGTTGGATGATGAGGTGGCATCAGAGGAGAGTTAAGACAACGGCCACATAATAATAAGTGCTAACCTTCTGACCGATGGAAAGGAGCCAGTAAGTAAATATACGCCAAAACAAACCATGCAGGTCAAACAGGGATGGCAAACAACCGCAGAGGGCCACTGTAAATTATAACAACAGGACCTTGCAAAACAGTAAGGTCAAAGAAGAAAGGAAAAGAAGAAGAGCGTTTGTTTGTTATCCAGGACAAATAGTTTTGAAACCGGGTTCTTAAGTGATCCTGTACGATTTGGCTGAAATCGGATCACAATTATAATGTGTTTTTTATAATATATTTTGATCTTGGTATATGATCAAATGGTGGTTTTTGAATCCAATGCTGAAAGTACTTTACTATACTAATGTGTAATACCTGGCAATGATGTAAAAGTATAATTATTATTTCATCATCTATCTGTTCATCCACAGGCAGTTGGTTGTTATGCGTATTCTCTTTTTATACTACCGGGAACATTTATACTACCGTCATTGGAGTAACAGAAGTGAGGTCTAATGGCTAAATTCTTCTTTCATACAAGTTGTACAACGTTTATTTATGACTAAAACTAACATTCGTTTATTATTGTTATTGTCTCAACCCACGGAGCTCGAACTCCAGTGCTCTGAATGCACAAGCTCCAACAGGCTGCAGTTCACGTACCGGCCAAAGGGGCCAGTAATGAGAAGGGATTTCTTATTCTTACACATAGTACCTATAACTATCACACTATTGTGAAATTTAGAGCATTCGCACTGCAGACCACTCATGCTTTCATGTCGTTTTTGATGCAAACTTTTTGTTTGTTATGGTAACCCTGTATATTTACTCTGTATATTAACCCTGTACTTAAGCATGACAGATGTCATGCTTAAGTCTGTCATTCAATTCTTCTTATACATTTTCCCTGTTTTATTTTCTCAAGAAAGAGAGCAAGTGTCACAGAACTGTGTCACATTTACATTTACAGCATTAAGAAGATCCAAAGCGACTTACTATAAGTACATTTGTAAGTCAGTACAAGTACTGTGTGCAGCACAGTGCACTGAGAGGTGACATCTTTTCTTATTGTACAGACATGCATCCATGATTTGCAGACAGAGCATAGATTGCTGAGTGTTTATTTCTGAACAGCTTGTATGTTCCATCTGCCTATCAGACTAATAATTTTTTGGGGTTATAACAGCACATGTTTTTTCAATTGTATCATAATGCCATGACTCACGTCTCCACATCTCACCAGGCAAAAACAACTACAAAGAAACACAAGCCACAGCTCTCTCTCTCTCTCTCCCACTCTGATTTCCCAGGCTAGATGACTCACAGCAGGAGTCGTAATAGGAATAAACTGTGCCATTAGACAAGGTGCCAAAGGTAGGCTTATTTATTGGACAGCTTAGAGAAGCGTCTCGTTTTTAATTTCATGAAAATATGTATATGCTCCAGTGTCTTAATACGAAACCCTCTCTTCCTTTGGTGTCAAGCAAGAGACGGGATCAAAGTTCCAGTGTGACTGTGTGTGTGATGTGGGCCCGCTATGGTGGGGCCCTCTGTGATGCGTTGGAGCCGGGCCATTTGGTAATCATCACCACGCTTCTTTCGTTTTTTTCAAAGACACCGGGGCCATGTGGGGATCTGCAAAGATGAATTATAGCTTTTTCTTGACACCCTTTCATGTCCCATTGAAACATGCTGTACGTACAAAAATAAATACAGTATATCCCTCCCCCCTACCTCCCCTCCCGCAGTCACTGTGGCATTAGTGCCTTCAAATGTGCCAGCAAACCCTCCTGGGGCGTCCCCGATATTGGCCAATGTCAAGATTTGACAGCCCCAACGGTGTTCTTGCTGAGATCAGACACTCACTGGGGGGGCGAGGAACTTGTTTAGTGTCTTCTGTGCATTGACACTGCTGTATAAGTAACTGTACAAAAGGGTTATGTTTGAATACTTCCAAGGTGTTTCTCAGTGTAAAAAAAACCCTGCTTATAGAGGAGCACCATTGGCATGGGATGGGGGGGGGGGTCGCTGCTGGGGCTAAGAAGAAGCCAAGGCCACTCTTTGAGTATCCCCTGGGATATGGCCAGCAGATGGAATGAGCCAAACTTTGCTTTAACTTTAACCTCCGGTCAATCTGTCTTGACAGTAAGCAGCAGCTCCGCCATGACCAGAGGCACAACGTGAGCGTGTGTTTGCTGTATGATACATGTTTGTTTCACTGCACAGGTGTGAACAGCAGACGTCGCCTGCAGTGCTGTGGAAGACACAATGTGTCACTAATAAGTCAGCTCAGGAGAGAAAAATGCACCTGTGGTGATCCGGTTAGGAGAGAATTAGTTGTTTTGATTGCACAAGCTGTCAAAGGCTGTCTTAGAGAGGAGCTAGGAGTAACTCATTAGCAAATTGAAACAAACTTGTGTCATGTATGATCGTTAATTATCAAACCTTAGCTTATATGCCATTTACGACACCCTCAGCCCCTACATTGTTGATGTTTTTACTGCTTCAAAGGTGTTTTTACTTTGAAAAATGAAGTCTGAAGTGTTTAAGTGAGCATGTCTTTGCGCCACACTGCTTTGCTGATGAACAGCTGTGTGAGATTGTTTTCCAAGGCAGCGATGCCAAGACTGACTTTGTAGTTGATTGATTTCCAAAGTATATAAATACTGCATATATAGCGGGGCCAAGGGAAGTATTTATTTTTAGGACTCTTCTTGACAGCCAAGTATTTAATTAAGTAGATCATGGTCACGGGAAGACACATATGGAGCATGAAGACAATGAGCGTACATGATAGGGAAACCTTCACATTGTGGGCATTAACAACAAAGGAAAGAAGGAGGAAGGAGGTTAGGGGTGTGACCATTGTGGAGAGTTTGGGATTGGCCGTGGCTAAAGCCAGCCATGGCGGGAGAGGCAAAGTTAATTTGCAATACACTATGGGGGGGAGGTGGACATGTCTGCAAGCATGCACAACACTTAAGGATATAAACATGAAAGAAGTCAGGTGATCGGCAGTATCAGACTTCCTGGCTGCAGCCAACATGCGAATGGTAACTAAGGTAACACATTCACCTGGAGAGAGGAAGGGATGTGTCTCTAGACCGCAAGGAGGATTTGTAGAAATGCATTTTAGACCATTAACAATGTAAACAAGGTTTTTCCACACGTATGTCATTTGATGTAATGAGGACACATTTTCCCAAGACACAAGTGGAACCCCTTTGTATACCCGTCAAACATGTTACATATCTGAGTTGTATTATGGTCTGCATAATAGACACAAAATACGTACGTGGGTCTTAGGACAGGGAGCGCCATGCTACTCTCTACTAATGTAACACCACTTGGTGTGAGATGTAACACAGAGAAACGGGACAGAACGTGGTGACTGTGGGCGTGAAGGGGGGCGTGGCGAGGCAGTTCAATCGGGGGACCAGCCCAGCTGTCGGAGGTGAGCATAATGAAAAAGCAGGATATATAATATACTGACGCTTCTTTTGCTCTCTCTTTTTTGCTCTCTCTCACATTGAGGTCAGGTCAGGATTCTGCCGGTAGCGACCGACCGAGATTGTGATTCATGCATTTAACGGGTTTGTGGTAGGCCCCTCTCGGTACCCAATCGTGGAAATAAAACATTCTCGTATCAAGTATGACTCCTCCTTTGATCTCTGTAGCAGTGGGGATTGTGCTACAATGACATTTCAACATTCATTTTCATTCATTTTGTGATACAGTAAAGATAGAGTGGGTGTGAAAGTGCCCGTTATCCTCACTCGATGAGGTCTCAAGCTCATTTGTTTTCTTCCCAGCCTCAGTTTTCTTTGCTCCAAAAGGGATATATCTGTCAGCATTGCAGATAACCCTTCTTCCGTTGTTTTGTCAGAATTTTGTCAGTTCTGTCTTTGCCCAGAGCTTTGGAAAGAATGAATGTTTGATTGAATAAACTCTTGCGTTTCATCAGCCAGCTACACTATAGGGGAGCCCTGGGTGATGAATGAGCAGAGGCCCGGGGGTTTAGATGAGATAACCCCTTGAAGTTTAGATGAGAAGAGGCCTGGAGGTTTAGATAGCAGGAGACCCAGAAGGTTTAGAAGATGAACATTTTTACCAACATCCTGACAATCTACGGTAATCTTTCCATGGATCATGTATCACCAGAATCCGCACAACCACTGATATCCAGCGGTGACACTCAACAAGTGTGTTATAACGCAACATGTAGAAAAATACTAAATGCAGCATCCATTTTTTATTCATTATCATTAACACACACATAATTCTGTTCTTCACAGAATTACACAGCGTGGCATGACATGCAGATAAAGAGGATGTTTTTTTTGTTGTTGTAGTGTGCTCTCTGTCGCTTTGGTAATCTGCCTTGTTCATGACTATACCTTATTTATATACCCTATTAGAATTTTAAAAATAGCAAGCTAACTAGTTGATCAACGCATTTCCAAATGCACCAGCCTCGAGCATCTCCGGGTAAACCAATGATGGCTTTACACCCACTATGGCAGGGCTGCAATGTAAAGCAGGTTTACACATAACCTTGCTTTACATGTAAAGCAGGTTTACACATAACCTTGCTTTACATGTAAAGCAGGTTTACACATAACCTTGCTTTACATGTAAAGCAGGTTTACACATAACCTTGCTTTACATGTAAAGCAGGGTTACACATAACCTTGCTTTACATGTAAAGCAGGGTTACACATAACCTTGCTTTACATGTAAAGCAGGTTTACACATAACCTTGCTTTACATGTAAAGCAGGGTTACACATAACCTTGCTTTACATGTAAAGCAGGTTTACACATAACCTTGCTTTACATGTAAAGCAGGTTACACACCAGAGGTTCCAAGGAGTGCCTCGTCAGCTAGAAGAAAGAGCAGCACACTTTCGATCAACATGGTTTTGATGAAGTTCTTGTTCTGTGTTTTATAGAAAAGGGGTGATGGATGGCCGTGTTTGGCCCGCCATGGTTTTTAGGGTCGCTGAATGTTAAAGCAGCATATGGCAGCGCCGGTTTCAGTGCAAAAACGACGCATCTAAGTTATGAATAAGACACACGGCTTTGACCATATGGGAGTACTTCAAATCATCATAAAACAAAAAAGATTGTTTGTACATTGTGCAATGTTTCAATGAAATTGTACAGCAATGCCAGCCCTGATCAACAGCATGCAAAGAAAAATAACCACACACACTATGGATGATAGATCGCCAGAAATGAAAACCCAAAAAATGTGTTACTGGAGTCTATCACCTTGTTACCAATCTGTTATTATCAGTTTAGAACATGTGATTTATTTGGCTCTTGTTTAAACATTGAAATAGCTGCTGAGCATTTTAACAAACACTGGGGAGAACCCTTCATTGCATCTTATATCTTATACTTATTTTGCAGGTGGCCTTCTGAAAGGAAAATTGTAAAAAAAAAATACTTGGTACTTGAAATATATCAACATACTTGATATATTCACTTACTTTTGACTAGGCCGACTAATTAATAGTGTTTCCATTCTCTTACTTCCTACGAGCTGCGTACAGCGCTTAAAGTCCTCTAAGCAAGCAGACCATGAACATGTCAAGAAGACAAGAGAATCTTTTTTTGCCAAAGAATTTCCCAAAGAAATATTCAAATCATAGAAGAGATCCCTCCCTCCGAGGTCCCTCCCTCTCTCTCTCGTGCGCGAATAACCCTCATTTGAAGCACCGCATGCAGGCATTCCATCTTTAGATGAGAACGCCTGGAGATAAGTTTAACTTGTGACAGTTAGTTGAGCAACTAAGATTGCATTTCTTGCATTTCTCTTCCAGTTGTTTCTGGACAGAACTGTCTTCATTTACAGCAAAGGTCTTATCTGAGGCTATTCAGCTACGGATGGTTTAGTCCACATCTTGTTCTGCATACTCTGTTTCAAATATATGTTTTGGCAAAGTTGCATTTCCAGAGTCTGTTTATGCCATGTTCACAGTGTTACTCTGTGATTCTGGGTTGTGCTAGGAGCTTGCAAAACTGTAGTTGTATGAGCAATTGGACATGGCTTACTGGGGCATGTGTATGATATATCTGAAATACTTCCTGTATGAAAACAATCATACAGTGGCAAATCAAAAGTGGATCATGGAATATATTATTGTGGAGAAGTGGATTTAAAGCCAAACCTGCGGGAAGGGTGAAATATTGCTCTAAGTAAACAAAATTTCCATTGAATAAAATAAATCCATCCAAGACACGATCGACCCGGAGAATAATACTCTCTAATTAAATTGAGAATGTGCCAAACAATATGAAGATGTGACATCAAAACTACTATTCAACATGAAATGCTTTTTTTATCAATACTGTAGAACGTGTAACAATATGATATTCTTAATGCCAATATCCAATACGTGATAATAAACATCAGCCGATACAAATAGACCTTTGTTTTATGTTATTCAAGCTAATAAGGTGGGAAAAAAGGTTGAACAAGAGCTGAAAAGAGAGGATAATGAGGGTTTAAGGCCATGTCCAGTAGCACGTATACATACCCAAATACCGCTGGGTTAACTGAATACACTAAAGGTTGGTTGGTACAAATCCCTTTTTTCACTCTTTCTTTCGACTGAGAATTATCTTCTGAAATTCTGAAGACGCAGCTCTCCCCCTTGCTAGGCCTTTAGCCGTCCGGCAGATGGTCTAACATAATGCATTCGTTACAGAGGTTTCCATGGCACAAGTGTGTAATATTAGAAACAGATGATTCTGATTTTGCAAGGACACCCGAGACTCCTAAAAACAGGAAAGAAGAGAAAAAATAATCACGTTCCATCTTGAGAAATGTCGAGCACCACCACTGATTCCCCCCCACCCCCCCCCGCCCGCCCGCCCCGCCCCCCACCCCTCTCTCTATACTAGGGGTGTAACGGTTCCCGTAAAAAAAAAAAAAAAAAAAAACATACTGTACGGGATGACACGCATGGTTCAGTGCACAAATGTGCACGGTTTGAACATTTCACAGTACACTTACCTCTTGCTTCAAAGCAAAACATCTCTGAGGCAGTGTGGCAACTAGGCTAGCTTTCACCTAACTATGACCTTTAGTGATTCCATAGCGCCAACCATTTGATAAGTTCCCTGAAGTGTAGATCATTTCAAACTGTCTCAATGACGTGAGCGTAAGCAAACAAAATGCAAGCTCGGCCCGGCGGCACGTATTGATTGGGTCGTGCCCTGTAGTACACTCATCCAGCTACAGGCTGTTTGTGTGTGTGTGTGTCTGTGTGTGTGTGTGTGTGTGTGTTATGAAAGATAAGGGACGTCCGTGTTGTGTCAACTGTTGCTGGACGAGCCTGGAGTCCTTTTGGTGGGGCTCTGCCTCACACACCTGGGCCAGGTTGACAGTGCGGCTTGAGGAGAGAGCAGATAGGAGCGGTGGTGCTGAAAGCTGGGGGGTGATAATGAGAACAGAGCCCTCGGAGCAATAAGGCGTGACGGCAGTGTTGACAGCTCATCTAACAGAAGCAGTTTACCCTCGCCTACCCTCCCGTACTACTGAGCCACCCATGCATCGGGGGGGGGGGGGGTGTGTGTGTGTGTGTCATCAACATGTTCTTTGGTAGTTCAACTCGTAGAACAAAAGAGGAGGTTCAAATAAGTGAGAACGGACGATACAAAGCGCTATGGAGCAGGCAGGGTAGCGTAGCGGTCAGGGCTTTTGACCCCTCACTGAAAAGTACTGGGTTTGATCACTAGTGACCCCACCCCACCTTTAGGCATCGTAGAGCAAGATGCCCAACCCAGAACCTGCTTAACGTCATGTATCTGAATTCGCTCTTTGAATAAAAGCACCTACCGACTAAATAAATATGCCACTTTTTAAATGTAGGCACTGAACAACAAAAGGATTGTTAAAAAAACCAACAATACGTTGTTGTTGTTGTTGTTTTTTAAATAATTTAAATTTCATTTTTCAAACAACATAACGGCTTTGTTATTCATTCAGTGCGAGATACCAACACAAAAAAGTGCATGTTGCATTTTTATCTCCCTACCACCCCCCATCCCGGAAAAACAAACAAAAAAAATATTGTAATAATATTAAATAAATGATGCAGAACACACAAAAACAACAAACAACAAATAAACAATAACAAGCTATACAAAACTAAAGTAATAGCAATCATAGCACAAAAACAAAAATGAAAAGGAGAAATTTCACATGAATTACAAACAAAACAATAAATGAAAGTAACTAAATGCACACAGTCCAGTGAAAAGGTTTAAGGATATGTCAATCACAATTGTCTATGGCCACACTGTATTATAGTTTGGTTCAAACACAGATCAATTACGGGAGGGTACACAGCTTTAGCGTGACAATACGTTCCTTTAATGCCTCCCGAAACAAATGTGGCATTATGAAGTTCCTTGCCACAGGGCACAGCTAATGGTGTCTTAAGTGTAATAGCTCAGCTTATCAGCGACTTGTCAGGAAGGAGCTCCCTTAAACAAGCAATCCATCACACATAATTGACAGTTTGGCCGAAGAAAGCCCTATCGGAGAGGCAACAGGCGTCATGCTAGCAGGCCGTAGTGGAACTAATCATGTGCCAAATCGGTTTCTCTGACTTACCGAGGACAATGGATGCATTCTGGAGATTTTCCATTGGCAAGACGAGCAGCGAGTGATGAGAGGTGCCTCTCAATCATCTCACTTACCCACTATGCTAGAAACCCCTCTGTAGTCCACTGGTTCTACATAACTCTCAGCCAAATAGACTATTTATACTGTTACTGGTAAATTGTCCTGGCAGGAATTCATATTTCTGTAAATGTATTCAGTGTTTTTAACAGCATATGTCTTCTGGCATTACTTTTACTCAACGGGTATCAGTATTGCAGTATACATATGTTGCGAGTGTAAGAAAGGTGATGACACAACTCCGCTCTATTGGTTGTTCACTGGAGGCTCTGCAGTCAAGCACCCTTAGTGTCTACCAGCTTCCTTGCGGTTCCATGCACACTATCAGTGTACAGTTACCAAAATAATGATATCATAACATAATAACATAATAACATAATAACAACAATAAATAAAACAAACATAAACCTATAGTGATCATCGAGTGGAAATATCAACATGGTTTCTCAAAATGGGTGCCTAACCCAGAATTAATGAATGAATAAAGGTTAAATAAATAAATAACAAACCAGCCAAAATATGTGAATCACAGTCAATCAGTATAAGGGTTGATGGCACCCCCAGGCAGTCTACTGGCTCCTGAGGGGGCCCGTGGAATTGTACACCCTGGACCTTTGATGTACCCGTATTGTGAAGTGCTACCAACTAATATAACTCCCTGCAACCATTTTCCAACGTTTTTCAACAAACTCAGATCTATTCAAGGAAATCACTTGGGACTTGGGCCTGTTTATACTTAATACAGACATATTCTGCAGTTGAAGATGCAGGGTTTAAATACAAGGTTAGGATTATTGTGCTTTAAAGGCCTATTTGTTTATTTTGTGTAATGAAATACAATCTTATTTCAAAGTAACCTAAGAGGCCGTTTGATGACATTGTGAAGGAGTGTGGAATCATCATAGTTGTTGTCTTCTCCACCATTGCCATGGAAAAACGTAATGCTAATTTAACATTAGATGAGTTAACTACCCATCCAGCTGTAAACAGCTGTAAAAGCAACAATACAGCAAATTGAATTGTGGTTTAGCCCAGCGCTGTTTTCCGTGGTCAAAACAATCATACATAAAATAACTTGAGCCTTGAGCCTGTTGAAGGTTGTTGTAACGTTATGAAGTAACCGTACGTACATATTCACTCATTAGCCCCTTGTCATGTCTTGGCACGTCATGGTAAGCTATATCGATATTGATGTATTATGTTTCCCTGAAGGTTAGGGGGGAAATACTTAAACCTTCAAGTACTTTTAAGGAAATCTATCAAATAGTATAAATGAATTAGGCCTACCCAATATACGCTCGATGGTGTTTTGGGAAGCACAATATACGCTCTCATGTTAGGGCAGACCTTCGTCTAAAAGCACGGAAATAGGAACGGCACATTTGAGGCCATAGTGAGCCTTTGCTTGGTCTATAAAGGTAAAAAAAAAGATATGCATGCATATAAATAGTACAGAAAGGAAAACCGTGAAACCGGAACCGAACTGTGAGTCGAAGCGTGACTCACCGGAGCGCTTACACCCCGAGTGGGCAGAGCCAAGGTGAGACCAATGAGGCTTTAACTTGTTGTGAATTCCTACCCTCACTTTCCTCCCATGCTATCACCACAGCTGCCCTGTTCTGCTGTCCTCAGTCCCTTCTTACCTTCATTCCACAGGCCCAGTGGACTAATATTTGAACATCATCATCATCATCACCATCAAATGTATGAACATACTGTTCAAATAAATAAATCTCAAACTAATTCCCTGCATTTCGATTAAAATCCACTAATTGCAGGGTCGACATTGTGTCTCGTGAACCAGAAAAGTGAACCAAACAGACCGGTGCAAAAATAAATAAAAGTATTCCAGCTGCAAAGGGTTGAAAGGGGAAGGATAATTCAACATATTCGGAAACAAGGCAGTGGTCTGTGTAAGTCACATTATAGGCTAATTGGAAACAAGCCCTTCTAATGAGCCATTACCAAAATAACAGACGAGGCTCATATTTATCCCTCGTGGAGCGGTCTGCTCAGCACCTGACTCCATTCTATCCTCACATTGCTATGGAGCTATTTTTAGACCTTGCAGTTCCACACGCACGCTTTGTTGTTGATCTCCACTGATAACCTTGTAATGACTTTTGTTTGTTGGGGGGGTGGGCAAGATTTTTCCACTTGCTTTCCATCGCTATCATATCAGGAGGCTGTTTGCAAGTGAAACGCCTGGATGATAATTACATCTTCATAGAAATACACAGACATCTATTGCTGAAAGGCAAGATACCTCTCACTTGGTCCATATGTTTTTGTTTGCTGTGCCTTTTCTCCGTGTCCCTCTCTGGAATTTGACTGGCTGTATGGAAATAGTGGAAGATACTAAATTTACTCGCTATATCAACACGATTTGTTGAACCACGGTCAGCAATACATAGTTGATTTTGAGGCTAATATATTAAGAACATGCAAGGACAGTACTGAAGTATTTTTTCATTTTATAAAGCTGGTAAGCACTGTGTGAACATTAAATGTTCGCATTCCTTACCATAGATTTGAAGAGATAAGTACACAATAATCATTTGAAATGTCTTATCAGTCATCGGGTGCTTTCTGTAAATGGGTGTGCTAATCACTTTGACTACTGTGCTCAGGTGGGAAGATAGTCAGGTACGCCAAAGCAAAATTGTCTCCAAATGAGAGCAGCGATGGTGAACCCTCTTAAAGGGACTACCATTCAACCCATTGGATGTAAAGAGTTACAGACCTGTCACTCTTCTACCATTTATTTCTTATTCGTACCACAGCTATGCAGATGAGCCGCAAGTTATTCAGTCTTTTTCACAGTCTGACTCCCGGGTAGAAGCACCGATCTCTGCGTGTCTGGGCGACATCTCTCAGCAGATGTCCACACACCACCTGAAGCGCAATCTGGACAAAACTGCCGTTGCTTCCAGGAAAGGCTCCCCGTCCATGACCTCTCTACCAGCTCCAGCGGCCTCATGCTGTACAACATCAGGAGGATACGTCTGTACCCCTTCTGGCTGGTCTGCCTTCATCAGCCGGTCGTCCAGAATGTGGCAGCCCAGCCGGCCTCTAACCGACCCACTTTGTCCCACACTGGCTGCACTGGCTACAGGTGGCTGCTTGATTCTGACTCGTCATATGTACCGGCCTCCCATGCTGCAAAGAGCTCCGGCCCCGCTATCCTATCCTACATCCAGAACACGGTCGAACCATACGCCCCAGCCCGTCCGCTGCGCTCTGTGACTGCCAAAATGGCTTGCTACTCCCTCACTATGTGGGAGCACCGCCAGCTGCTCAACAAAATCTGGATTGTTTGCTGTCCTGGCTCCACAATGGTGGAAGGAGCTCCCTGCTGACAGCAGGACAGCTGAAGCCCTCCAATCTTCCACCGCAGGCTGGAAAATCTGTTCAGACTGCATCTTGGCCCATGAAAACTTTTGATGCTATATTGTGGCCCTTCAAGCAGTTTGCTTATTTAAAAGTTACTACAATTATTATTAATTGTTATTTTCATATTTTTTGGGGTTAAATGCTCATTATAGAATGCACTAAGTGTAAGTCCCTCTGGACAAAAGTGCCAGTTACACACATGTAATGTAATGTCTCAAGAATATAGCACTATTTCTCCTCATTTAAGCATTATAAACGCATAGCAGTACTGTACTGTACTGTACTGCATTGCTATAATAGATCTGGAAAGTATAAGAACATTTGAAACAAAGACCTAATATTTTGGCATGGCTTAGCATTTAGCCTGCCAAGGCACCAGTTATCTGAAATGAAAAGCTGGGACATCCGTGGTTTTAAGCTTTGGTAAACCAGCCAAAAACCATCCAAAGTTGCTACTCGAAAAAGGAATTGTTATATATTGTATTGATAGTCTATTGTTTATGATTGGTCACGCCTGCTTATGGCAAAAAAGTAAATAGATAGACCCCCGCTTAGTGAGGTCAGGTTACAGCTAGCCTTTAGATTAATTACCAACTGTCTCAAAATTAATATTCATGAGTAAGCTAGAACCTTTGCCATTTAAAAATGTATTCATATATTTTCTTAATCCTTTTTGAAAAACGAGGGCATTACCGGGGACAGTTCCAGCTGGGCCCAGGCCACCAGAAATGGGGACTGTCGGAATACGGGGATCTCTGGTCCCCCTGTGCAAAGCTAACCCACAAGACATAGTTTGTGTCTTACAGTTTTTCATAAGCTTGAAGTATGGGTCAGAATAAACATTAAGTCTTAGGCCTTTAAGCCTTTTTAATTATTTTATATTTGTATGCTACTGCACTCACGGTAGTCTGACACCGCCATACCAATTCGCAAATGTGTACTAGTCTGAAACCTCCTGGTTCATTTTTCGAATTCCAAGGGTTGTTATCGACGGGCGCAGACCAAAACGCCTCTGGACGCAATTGGGAAAGACCTACAACCAACCACAGCAAAGAACCGTGTGACCCATCAGCAGCTGCCATCTTGGTTGTTGATGAAAAATGCCTCAAGGGTGTTCCTCTGTACAGTCGTCCTTCTGAACCAGCCCCGTATTTAAATGAACCGTTGTGTTGATGAGCTCCACCCAGGCCAGGTCTGCTGGGAATCTGTGCACCAACACAGATGTGTGAAGTGTGCACTCTGAATGTTTCCCGTGGTCTTCCGCGATTATATCCACTGTAGCATCAAACCCTGTGCACAGGGGAAACTGTGACACAGCTGTACCACAACAAAAAGGTATAGCTGTGACACAGTACACGGCAACCCGCTGTGCCTTACAAATCTGTTCAAAATTCTAGAATGTGGTACTTTGAGTCTAACCGCACGGAACCATATGGCATATGCACTGAATCATGACATCTGTGGTGAGCTTAACTACGTTTAGTCTCAGATGTTGCGTTTCGAAGCAAATGCGAACAATTATATAAAAAACATTGCAGAGAAGGGAACATGAGGTTGCCGTGATACGACTCCCTGTCATCTTGACAATAAAAGTGTGCCCGTCATTTCATGGTCTTTGATTCAACGTTGTATGTAGATACCAGAGGAAAACCAAATGAACCAAAGTGGCTTGGTAGAGCTGTAATGTGCATGTTCAGAGAATGACAGGTTTGGTTAAGAAAAAAAATAACTTGTTCAGTGAGTCTTATTTTACATTCAGAAAATGAAGACAAGGGGTGATATTTGCAGAAGGAATTTCATGAGAAATCATCTACCGACCGTTTGAAATCGAGCATCCAAAAAAGCATGTTCAAGTGTGTAAATGTGTGTATACGTTTTTTTCTTTGTTAACTTTCTGTTTTTATTGGGTGAATCATTATGATACTTTAGCTTGCCAGGGTAGGTTAACACAGCTAAATGGAGGCAGGTATTCTGTAATTACATCGGAATAGACTTTGGACCACAGAACAATAAGCTCAGTGTGTTGTTTCGTTAATTTGAGAATCACACTCACACTTAGCTCTTAGCAATGTATTATTATATAATATAATTATTATATTATTATGTGTATTATATTATATTATATTATTATTATATGAGTTTTAGTTTGAGATTCTACTATTTATATTTTATTCTCGCCATATGAGATTTAATTTGCTGACACAGCAATGACTGTTCTTTGCCATATATTTATTCCACATATGGCGCGATCTAATACCAGGTTAAGATAAGTTCTAGAACAAAGTACCCAAAACAGTAAAAAAAAAATATATAGCGTATAAAGTGCCATGCATCACTTCAACGTAATAAAATAATAGTGCCACACACTTAAATCACTTACTCTCATTAACCTAATCCCACTCAGACGTCTCCCCATCCAACCCCCTAAAAAAATCCCATTTTGTCCGAGAGAGGAGAGAGAGAGAGAGAGTGCCCGAGAGACCGTAATGATTTCAGTGGACAATTAACCGGGAGCGTAATCATGCAGTCATGCATCAGTCCTCAAACGGAAATAGGTGGGAGAGAGCGTGTGTGTAGTAACGGAGATGGGGCGGGTGAATGGTCATGGATAACGTCTGCGGAGCATAAGGTACTCTTAAAGTTGTTGGCTCCCTGCAATTAGTCTTCTGAAAAATTGGCAGCGGAGGCATGTTTGAAAGCCTTCCCACAGAGTTTTGCCTTTACTCTGCATGCGGACGCCACTTAAGCACTCAAACCGCAGCGGACGTGCAGAGATGATGGTGGAAACCCTGGTGGTCAAAGCATCATTATTAATCACGTGGAACGCCGAGCGACCAGCCAACCGACCGAGCAGCAACAGCTCTCCCCTCTAGCCTCGTTAACTGTTGCTTAGTGATAGACAATCACAAATCCATAGCAGTTTACCCCATGTTGGACTTAAGACGTGCAATAATAGCATGGCTGTTCAAAGACGACATAAAGAAGCAAAACTGAAGCACGGGATACAAGGGGTTCAAAGTGGTCAAGTTTCGATTGCAAGGGATTGTAATTTTGTTAAGTATACAACGTTATGGCAGTCCAGCAGTAGCAGTCCCTCAACTGGAGATCCACCCTCGGGTTAACCAGGCTGGCGAGAGGGAGAAACCTCCAGCACCAGCAGTTTGTAAACTCCCTGAACCACATACTCGCGGGCGCTTGGTATCTGTGGCCGTGTCTGCAGCTCTCTGCATGTCGACTGCTATTGCTAAAGGCAGATAATCAAAAAAGGGCCCCTTATAAAACACTTGACATGGACTACGAAACTCAAGTTCTGCTGTACTCCATTGACCACCCTCCACCCCCCCCCACCCCACCCCAACATCCAAATGTGTTTGGCCAAAGAGTCAGCACGGAATGGATGGATGGATGGATGGAGGAGCAGTGTTTGTGTACTTTGTGCGAAACCAAGAACCCAACGCTCTGCACCCTTTTAATTTGAACAGGCAGTGACTAGTGAAGGCAGGCTCCCAGGGGCCTCCCAGCTCTGTGCATGTGTGTTCCATTACGGTCCATTTCAAACATTTCTTCAAGACTTGTGGCTTCACAGTCTACTTGCGAGGGGGGATTAGGTCCTCCTGATATTGATTCATATCCTCACTCTAACTGTTTATTAAATATAATTGACCTTCAGAGTTGTCAGAAATGGAAAGAAAAAACAGGGGTTAGAACATTTTCCACAAAAAGGGCTTGCCTTCCTTGAGAAGCTATTTATCAGAAGAATGTATAAGTAGAGACCCATACTGGGAGGCAGAAACTAGGTCATATTTCAACCACTAATACTACCACAGTTGGCGGCTGCAGGATTAATTAGAGCCAAACTTGTAATAAATGTGCTACCTTGTCTTAGTGAAATAATGTTTTGCATTGCTCTTAAACTATTCTTTTTTCGAAATAGCTTTTCCAGAGTCTGTTAATACCACGGTATAAATTCTGCAATATCAATTCATCCAAAAATTATACACTGAACTTGTATGAAACGCAGCTCGAATCAAACCAAAAGAAAAAAAAAATGCCAACGACTTCCTCGGCGTAATGGCCCTTTCATTGCACAGATAACCCCGGACTCATTACGTTTAAAGACTTGCCAATTACACAAACAGAGAGCTGACCTGCGCTGACATCCACTTTATCAGTAAAACAGAGTAGGTGAAAGCGATGGGAGGTCTGGTTACTGTTATCTCACTCTCTAACAGACGCATGCCTGAAGTCTTACGTCCTGTTTTAAACGGGGGTAAGAGTTATAACGCGTGGTGCCCCAAATAGGAAAAAATAAAAATAAAACCCAGCCGGTATCGTCCGATCTGGTTTTAGAACATTGGAGGGCGTTTTTGTTTGCGTGAATGTGAAACGCATATGTAAAGCATGAGGAGACACAAGAAGTGAGTACAAAGTTGTCCCTAAAGCTCATCCTATTTGGTAGGCAATACTGCTATTACACTAATCCTTCAAGTAAGGTAATGCATACTGGTAAGTACTGTTGGGCAGTGCAGTTAAACCGGGGATAAAATATATGAAATTCAAGGAAATCGTGATAATAATTTCCAGGAAATTATCCGCTCGTCCAGACCCTTAAAACTACAGACACTGCACATGCAAATCCCCATCCTGTTGCTAATCACTCAAATCACAGATGCTTTCCCCGCAAAGTTAATCTGCCTGTCAAAAAAGTCCTTTAATGCAATGCAGATGCAAGACGCAGAAAAGGCCCAATTGTCTTCTACTGCGTTTGTGGTTTTGACAAATCCTGCCTACCCCTTAGTTCTACCACTTAATAAAGTGTGAAGCACAGCCAATGCATTTCCTTGCCATTTATGTAGTGAAGAAGATAATATAGTGAGGGGGAGATGGTAGCCAACATAGTACAATTTATCTTTGTGCAATTCTTTTTCACTCACGATAACAAGAGATTGTATTGTATCAGTGTGGTTCATGTCAGATATGATACATTGGGTTATTAGAAAATAAACGTGTGTGTGTTGTAAGAAAAGTCACATACAATGGATACACAATGATTATGCAAGTGTGCAGATTGAATCTTCAGAGTAAAAGTCTTTTAATTTAAATGTTGCTTTCAAAAGGGGAAAACTGTGCACATTATAAACACCCAAATACATTTCTGTTGTGCTTTGGTCAAAGGTGAATCTTTGCTTACAAAAGTATTTTAATTCTGCAAGCTGGACTCTTTCTCCTTTGTCGTGTCTTATTTGATGTGGTCAGAATGAGTTGCGCGCCCTTGAAAATCTTCACAGAGAGATCTAGAGATCTTCATTTATTTTCAATAAAAGGCAGGCGATAACAAACAGTACCATGGCTCTGAAATGGGTTGACAGCAGAAGCAAGTTGGCGTGATAGATCTGTATGTGCTGTACCCTTCAACGTCTGGTAGCGATAATAATAGTAGGCCTAATAACTGGGTTTTCCTTCAGTGGACAGCCAAGATGCGCTGTCTCTCTCTCTCTCTCTCTCTCTCTCTCTCTCTCTCTCTCTCTCTCTCTCTCTCTCTCTCTCTCTCTCTCTCTCTCTCTCTCTCTCTCTCTCTCTCTCTCTCTCTCTCTCTCTCTCTCCCCGTGACACAGTAGCCCACTGACCTCCTTAATGATCTGTGTCATTGATGAAAGCTCACCGCATAACAGTGCTGCAAGCAATTTTTAAGAACACTGACTTTCCATCATCTACAACATCTGGAAGAAGTAGGAAATACATAAACACAGGGCGGGTTGGGGGGGGGGGGGGGGGGTGGAGATCACAGAAAATAGAAAGGATAGCACAGGACACGCAAGGAAGGAGAGGGGGGGGTAGACGGGGGGGGGGGGGGGAAGTGAGGCGAGGGGGGGAGAATAACAGAAAGAGAATAAGAGGGGGGGGGGGGGGGGGAAAGAGAAAACGCAGAATAAAAGAGGAGGAGAGTAGTGGAGATTGAGAGGGAGCTTAAAGGGGCACGGTAAGAGAGATGGGAGGGAGAGATATCCAGGAGAGTGTTTACGAGGCGGAATGTAAACTAAACTGCGGGTCGCTCAGTAAAAAAAGCTTTCTGTTTCTGTCCCGATGAAGTCTGGTGTGAGGCGTCCACACCCAGTGGGCAAGAAGCAGTGGAGCAGATTATAAAGGAAATGGGATCCATCCTCCCTGGGTCCTGGAAGAGGCTCAGCTGGAAACACAGCAGAACAGTGTATCAAAGCCTACCCCCGACCTCTCTCTCTCACACACATACTATCGCTCTAGCTCTCCCTCTTCTAACCCCTACCTCTCTCTCTCTAGCTCTCTCTCTTCTAACCCCTACCTCTCTCTCTCTCTCTCTCTTGTGTAACCTCTCTCTGTCTCAAGACTCAAGATTATCTCTCTCTCTCTCTCTCTCTCTCTCTCTCTCTCTACTGGATGCCGTGACCCATAGACATAGCCACAACTGTGTTTTTAGTTCATGTAGAACTGAGGTTCATTGGTAGAGACGAAAAAATACATGAAAGGCATTTTTTTCTGGCATCATCCAGTAACATATGTGCACGCATTTACTAAAACATTCCAATGGGTAGGCATGGATGGTTTAAACATGCACCATTGAACAAAATGCATTAGAAATCGATAAACTGTTTTACAAAAAGGTTTTGCTTTTGGCTATTTAACAGAAAATGTTGTGCATCAAGGCTCTGGCTTTATATTTGAAAATGTATGTGCGTAATATGTGTTTTCTCAGAGATTCATAGATAATTATTTTATATTATTAAATTATAAAAAACTTAAATGAGGATTAATATTTAATAACTCTGGCACAACCCCCCAAAAAATAAAATCCAATCCCACAAATATTTCAAGAGAAAGCTCTTCAAGGAACAAAAATGGCATAATTGGCCTTCCTTTTTCCACGGACTGCCTCGCATTATTGCGTGTCCTCTTGATGACACGGCTCTGAAAAAACATCAGCACTCTCTTGTTCCCAGGCCAGGGAAATCAAACCGGCTTATCAGTGCTGACTGTATGGCATCCACACAGATGCAGGGATGCATGCGGGACAGTTGAGATACACGTCAGCTCCTAAGAAAGCAGTTTGTCAGATAAGACAGATGTGGGGGTGTGGGGGTGGGGGGGGGATAGTCCTTCATGTCCAAACCTGTCTAAAAAGACAGTACTTCTGCGTTGAGGCAGTTACGTATACGTGACTTATGAATCATAGGTCCTGACGACATTAAGGGCGTTTCCATTTTTGATTTTTTGCAGGTTTGGCTGCAGACTATTAGGTTCAATTGACGGTATCTGGTAGTATCTGTTATACTTAGAATAAAGGCCATGGTTTCTTATGGTCTTCTTTATTTAGTTACTATTTACTCAGTTTGATCCACGGTGTCTTTTGGACAAAGTCATTAAGGAGCAGGTAGGGGTAAAGGCAATCTTGCCTAAGACGCTTATAGCATATTGAGTATGGATATAGGATTGATTGATATAGGATTGAACCCAGTACCTTTAGATTGGGAGTCGACCCTAGCCACGCACTGTTAGACTCTCCTGCCCAATATCAAAAATGTGTATATGAGCGAAAGATCCAATTGGCCAAGAGGCAATGATCTTGGCTACAAGGCTGCGGTCGTGTTAATTGAAGGGTCTCGTTGACTGGTGTTATGAGTCCCCGTTTGCCTTTTATTGCTCTGGAAGGCACTTTTGGCAAAAACAATTTGCAATGACTGTTGGAGCCAGCCGCAGATCAACCACATGCTGGATTTTTTGCTTTGGGGTCTTGTCTAATGAACTCTACGAGACAAATCATCATTCTTTACTAAGAAGACCGTTCTGTGTCATCATGCGTTAAAGTATTTACTGATCTGCTGTTTACTTTTTTCTTTCCATTGCCTCAAACTAAACATGGATAATTGAATGGCACCATCAGTGTTTCGTCATTATTACCAACGTCAACATTGGCAGAGAAAACTTCTTCAGATCTGTTTTGTTTACCCAATAAGGTTGTCTGATTGAGAAGAGATATGCAGAAATAAGCCAGGGAATCTGAGTTTTAAATTTTGATTTGTTTTCAGGTAAAAGCTAATTTAACAAACAAAACCTTATAAAACCTTACAAATTACAGTTTTTTGTCCGTTAGCATACTTCACAAATGAGATACATTTGTCAATATTTGGCCATATTCTTATGTTATGAAAACCTCCCCATAAATATTTACTCAAACAAATTACAATTATTCAGTGTCCTATTTTCAATGCATTACATCTTCATGAATAATTTCTAAAGGATAAATATAGACACGTGTGTTCAGCGATGGCTTTTGATCCTGACCCCGGCTATAAATGCCAGTCATAATCAACACCCAACACGGGTAATATCAACCAGATGTTCCCTGGTGCCCTTTGCCTCGCATGGCAAAGAGACACTCTTTCTGCCAGCGCCTTTCTTTCGCAACTTCCATAACCTAACCAAAACAAAAATCACTTATGCCTAAAATCGAAGGGGCTGCAGCAGGACCTGAGGTTGATTGTTGAGATTGTAGTTTTTCATCCGAGGAAATCAATTTTTTAGTGTGTATTTCCTTAAGTACACATGCAGCCGTCTTGCCATACTCAAGCACAACCCCAAAAGGCCTTCTTATATCACATGGGACTCATTAACGCCACAGCGAGATTCAGCTCGAGATAAAGACCTCGTCTCTTTATCTCCTATGGGTGGGGGGGGGGGCGGGGGTGGGGCTCTAACGCTGATCAACGGCTCCGTCGTCTTCTTCAGGACTCTGAACTTTCCCTGGTAAGCAGTGCAGAGAGCAGCAGGCCAGATGCTGCTGTGTTGACACAACCCAGGAGGGCTTAGCAGTGCAAGGTGATGTGATCCCCCTGAGCTCAACACCAGAATGTGGCTGTTTCCTATGTCATCTCCCAGGCCTGGCGGACGGCAGCATCTGCTCCTGTTTAGCATCAAGGGATCGCAAGGATTAAACACACCATCGCAGGCATGGGCGCATGGTCTGAGGAGGGCTGCAGTCACAAGTCAAGCATCTAAAAATGCAACAAAAAACACAAATTGGGTTGAGGATTGTTGTCTTTGACTTGTTGGTCTGGTAAAAATAAGCAGTAGGCTTGGACACTTTTGCCTCATGAACTGCAAACTAACTGTATTCTATGCAGCCGTGTGTTTCTTTTGATGGGGGAGATCGTTTTTTTTGGGGTCTTTTGAACATTGGCTCGAAAGGAACGCATACAGGAAGTGAAGGCTTAAGGTTGTCAGGAATATAAGCCCCCTAATATATTAAGGATAGAGCAAAGAGGCGTTTTCTCCTTTTGTCATCATGTATGTTCTCCAGCTTTCCTCTCAGTTTAACTTGCACAGGTGGTGGTGTCCAGAAGTTAAACTGCACTGAATTAACATGTTTACAATGTTAAGGCAGAAGTGGACAGGCCCTTTCTTCCATAATTGTGGCGAGGAGTGTAAACTTTATTATTTATTGCGTCAATCATGAAAGCCTGCAATCATTGCTTCACTGTTCCTTCTAATAACAAAAGTACTGAAAGGAGCCAAGCAGAATC
>NC_140272.1:19792578-19854759 GCF_964030765.1 Micromesistius poutassou
GGGAAAAAGGAGAGAGAGAGAGAGAGAGAGAGAGAGAGAGAGAGAGAGAGAGAGAGAGAGAGAGAGAGAGAGAGATGAGTCTGAGAGATAGCTTCCAAAAGCTCTCCATCTCGGACATGGGGAACATGTTGATTCATTCTGTCACGCCAGCCCCGTGCCTCATCAGGTTAAGCTCCAGAAAACAACCGCTGCAGCTGCTGCTGCTGCCGTTGCTAGGTCCGCCATCTGTCCCCGCTGCCGTTCTTCCAGATTGCCCAGTGGTTAGGGGGTGTGGTTACCTTTTACCAAACCAAACAAGCCATCGCGGTTGTCGTGATTCCTTTCCTTTCTCACCGTAATCGATGAAGTGGACGGTTGCCTGTCCCAGCCGTGGTCCAAACTGCCACACTGCAGTTTGGACCAGTAAACCTTACACCTAAAACCTGAAACCGAAAGTAATGTAATTGCTTAACCGATGTATACCCTGAGGTCCCAAGCCAACAGGTTAATCTGCTAACAAGTACAGTACAAGGTTGAAAACAATCAAAGCTCCTACGCTCTAGGGAAAAACCCTCTTTGTACAGTGAACTCACCCACTGGGTCTGTTAGTTCACCTATATGCTGAGGGAGTTTACCTTCACGGTGCAATGGCTTCCAACAGGGTGTCCGGGTAACAGCAGATAGGTACTGGGTTCAATCCCCAATGACAACAGTACATCTGTACAGATGTCCTTGAGCATGATGCCAAACCCCTACCTGCTCCTTAATGATATGTATCTGATGTTGAAATTGCTCTGTTAATCCCTAAGAAAGACACTGGATCCCCCCCACCCCCCCCATGCACATGTTGTAGACACCAAGCATGGAAGCTGGGACACAGCCCAACGCACAAGCTATTGGCTACACAACACACAAATACTTTCTCTGGCCAGTTCCACGGGCGCCCTGGAACCAAAAGGAGGTGTCCGGGTCGAAGGCTTTCATAGCTTCAATACGTAACAACAACATCTACCATTCGATTCAACCTAATCTGCGCTTACACAAATTGGTCCCTGAATCTGCAAAGTTGTCTGTGAATGTTGAAATTGGAACCGGAAAATAAGCATTCCTCAAGAGCTGAGCAACAGCGTTTGTGAAACTCTTTGTCTGGGTTTTAGTTTTTGGCCCTGTTAAAACCGAGAGAGGCTTACGCCTGCTCAAAGAAGATTTGCTCCCGTTCCTTCAAAAGGGCCGTACACCGCGTGCGTCCAGGTTTTTTAGTCCTCACACCGCCTCCCACCACCCGTCCCCGCCCTCCCGCTCCCTCTCTCGGCCAGTCACATGGGATCAGCCGCTATTGGACGGAGTACAGACGGCTGAATGGGACCCTGTAGACAGCAGCGGCGGCGAGAAGCTTTCCTCTCTGAGAGCCGAGAGGGAAGTGGAGGTGGAGGAGATTGGTCGCCCCAGAAGCCAGTGGCCTCTGGAGATAATGAGTCTAACAGGGACATGCGTAGCTCTGTCCCCATTGCCCTCATTTAGGCCATCTTGTGCAGAAAATATCCTGACCATTCCCAATCCCGCACCCAAATGATACATATATCTCCCTCAGGGGTCTGTATGTTTCATCCACTTGATTCCCCGGTACAACTGAAGAATCAATCGCTCTACTGGGGCTGCATATCACTAGCTAACCCAGCAGCCATCGTCAATGATTACACATCCGAGTGACGGCCCCACTTTTCTGATGGACGGAGGAGTGAATACCAGAGACGACAAAGTCGATTGGAGTTTTATCAACAAAACGCACATTATCGGTTTGTGACAGGACTCCGGTCTGCGGCAAATCTGCTCAACTTAACAGCCGCTGACTGTAACTGTAATGTGACAACGTCACAAGGCCTGTCCATCCACAAACCACAAAATTACATCTGCAGTATTCCCCCCCTCGCTCGGACCCGCTCTGAATGCGAATGTGTACTAAAAGACGGATCTGCGATATATTCGCCTTAGACATCCAGGCACCGAGTAATTGAATGGCAACACTCAATTAAACGTCCAAGACCTGTCAGTAGACTTTAATAACTATATGACATGCTTTCAAAAAAGTTACAGACCAAATGTCTGGATGAGCCCTTTTTTTCCTGATATACAGGAATAACCAAGCACTGGCAGCTATGCCCTTTTTTAACCTCTCAGTCTTTGGTTTTGTTTACAAGTACTTTGTGCCAAAGTAACTCAAGGAGTTACACAAGCCAGCGTGAGTGTGCAAGCCCGTAATTGTCTAACCATTGGGAAAGGGGAAATGTAATCATATACAGAATACAAATTATACCCCCCCCCCCCACAAACCCCCCAATAAAGATTAGGTAACAGCATGAACAAATTAAAGCACTGTGAAAACGGAAGGATTAGTGCAATTACACTCATTACACAACATCCATAGCACTGTACTCTGAGTCTCTCTCTCTCCCTCTCTCCCTCTCTCTCCCTCTGTCTCTCTCTGAGCTGCAGAAAAGACAGGAACAGGAAGGCAAAAATCCATAAAAAAGCAGAAGGATTGCGCGGAATGCCGGAATTTGCTAATGCATGGAACCAGCATCTGAGGCAGAAAATAGCAACGTGTCTGAACAGCCAGTGGAGGGACGCATACATGAAGGTAAACACAGAGTCCTCATGTGTGAACCCCCCCCCCCCCCCCACCACCCTCCCTCCCTCCCACTCATCCTGCACCTCCTTTATAGCTGCAGGGCTTCTATAAAGTCACAGAGAATTATACGTGTGGGTCACAATAGATTATGATTATGGATACATGTCAAGCCAGGAGATAATGTTGTGGGTGATTGTTTTTGACAGCAAAACATCTGTTCATGATTCGAAATAGTAGTCGACACACACACACACACACAACAAAAATGAACAAAACACCCCCAATGTCAGTTATTTCCAGGACACACAATGATGGATGTGACTATGGGGCAATATATCAAATCATATCCAATGGCAAAAAGCTGAGGAATTAATGAATCTGTGCCAATGAGCCATTCAATTTGGATCAAATTTACATCGTTTGACAGTAGTGACATGTTCTCAGTCAATGTTGGATATTTATGTATTCCTTTCTTACATCTGGTGCAAGACTTGATACTCTATATTTGATAAAGTTCATGCTAGTTCAGGTTCCATTCCAACACCTGGAATCATTGAAACCATCAACAAGTTTGAGAGGTTTTTTGTTGTTGTTTTGAAAGTCCATTAAGAACGAAACAGCGATCCAGTGTATCACTACAATGGAAGTGCAATTAAAAACGGTTGCCATACAAACATTAGCACAATTGCTGAAGCAAGTCGGAAGACACGAGTTGTTTTTTTCCGGTTATGTTTGAATCCTCTCAGCGTGATGGGAGCATTAGCCGCCTAGACACATCTTTCAGAGGTTCAAGGTAAAAAGTGAAAGGAAATCTGCACACATGACCCTTTAGAAGGATACGCCTTGACTGGCCCTTTGTGTTTGCTCTCCTGACACACACCAGGTGCAGAAAGAACCAGAGAGAGAGAGCGAGAGCGAGAGAGAGAGAGAGAGAGAGAGAGAGAGAGAGAGAGAGAGAGAGAGAGAGAGAGAGAGAGAGAGAGCGAGCTGGATTAAACATAAGGAAGGAAGGAGGTGGATCTCAGATGGGTTTCATCAGCCACTTCTGTACTGCAGAGATACTGCTGGAGCACGGGCCTTAATGCACTGCACGTACTACACATGCAGGCACACACACACACACACACAAACACACACAAACACACACACACACACACCGACACTTCCTTCTACCTGCCTCTATCCATCTCATTCTCCCCCTGTCTCAATCTCTATATATAACACACCCTCAATATCTCACACATCACTTGTTCTCTCTCTCTCCATATCATCCCTCTCTCTAGCTATCTCTATCTCTTTCTCTAAATCTCTATCTCACTATTTATTTACTCTATCTATATTCCTCACTTTCTGTTTCACTTTTTCCCGTCATCACAAACTCACTATCTATATAATCTATTCTCTAAATCTCCATCCATTTCACTATTTACTCTATATCTATATATGTCCCCCTCCACCTCACTCCCTATCTATGTCCCTCTATCTATCTGACTCTCTCTCTCTCTCTCTCTCTCTCTCTCTCTCTCCATTCCTATCATCAGTCTCTCTCTCTCCATCATTCTTTCTGTCTCTCTGTCTCTCCATCCCTCTGTCTCTCTCTCTCTGTCTCTCCATCCCTCCATCCCTCTATCCGTCTCTCTCAGTCTCGCTGGACTGATCGGAGAGACATAGCCTAATAGCAGATAATGGACAAAGGGTCAGCACCTTAAACCCTTAGATCAGCCGAGCCGAGCATGTGTGTGCGTGTGCATGTGCGTGCGTGTGTGTGTGTGTGTGTGTGTATCGGGGCGTCTTGACGTTTTCCAGACCTCCTCCGCACACCGTGTGTAGAAAAGGAGACAAACCAATGTAAAAAAAAACATTTCAAACTGAAACCATGGCTGCACCCCGCAAAACACAAGCATGTTTGGCCTTTAGCAACACTTGCTATAAATGACAAAATAAAAAGTATTATAAGAACATGGCACTTCATCATGCTCCAAGAGGAATGCCTTGGCACTTGAGTAATTGCACACTGAAGGAATCTCTTGATAGGTCTCAAATTGGATTTCATGTTCCCCCTTTGTGGGAAGGCCTCTCTCGGAAAGTTTGAATAGATCGTCTTAATCACTAGGTTGGTCAATTGAACTCCTAACCAGATAATCTGGTTTTGGCACACGTAAGAAAGTGTTCAGCCTCGGTTGCATTTATAGGTTGCGTTCGCACGACTGTGTGTATGCATGTGTGTGTGTGTGTGTGTGTGTGTGTATGTGTGTGTGTGTGTGTGTGTTCCCATGCATGTGAGTGTATCATATGCAGATTCGCATTGATCCGTATGGGTGCAAGACCACAATCATTAAATTTTATTGCATATTTAATCAATGTTGTAGATATTTTATTTATTTATAGACATGCAAAGGATAGGGTTAGGTTGACCAAACAAGTACCCCCCCCCTGTGATTCCCTGTTCTAAATCCAGAGTCAGCAGATGTAGCTATGTTCCCTCCTGGCAAACTGATATGCCAGCGTAATATAGACGCCAAATTAGGACAAACAAGCTTCAAAGAAGACATCTCCGGTTATCTGTAATCCCCCTTCCTAATCTGATTGGCTAGTGTTATACGAGAGAGAGAGAGAGAGAGAGAGAGAGAGAGAGAGAGAGAGAGAGAGAGAGAGAGAGAGAGAGAGAGAGAGAGAGAGAGAGAGGGGGGGGGGGGGGGGGGGGGGGATCAGAGCTGATTAAGCGACAACAAACGGTCAGTGTGGTTACACAACATCGCCCCCTGCTGTCAAGCCCAACACACCCCGTATCCACCACCACCACCACCACCACCACCACCCACTTCTGCTCCAAAGCCCCGACGGAGGCCTGTAGATGTTTCAGGCTCAGGCCTCATCCCTCCTCGCTCTGGTTGTTGGGATCGTTGTGTGAGCCTTACCCCTAATCCACTCTTCATGAAGACCGATCAAGAGCGATGAACTCTACGACCCCGTGACCCCCTCTCTCTTTACACTCTCTCTCTCCTCCTCCACCGCATATTCACTCTCAGAGAGCGCCGACCCGGGACGAACATTCCTCGAGGTTTGGTTTGGAAAGCTCCACTGAAGGCACATCTGCTATTGCTTAGTGCACGTTTCTCTCCCCGCTCTCCATCGTATCTGTGTATTTTATTGTGTTTTTTTTATTTTTATGTTTCGGCTAATAACGGTGGCGAACGCTGCTTATTTGTAGAGCGCATGACACAATTTACACAGGCTGTAATTGGTGACTTCCACAATGGCTATATGCATGAGATGTCTTTAGTGTGTTCCGAGGGTTGCCAAATCAGATAAACAGATGCTATACAGTCGGTGGAGGACTACGCAAGCAAATGGATGTCGCCAAGGAAAGCTGTCATTTCAATTTCGCGATGCGCGTTCAATCTCTGTTTGCCTCGCAGGCATACAACAAGCTATTGTTACCGCGAGTCGGGAGCGCCCCGAAAGACGCATTGTTCTTAGAGGGCCACTGGAGGGCAGTGAAAGAACTATGAATTACATAGGGCGCGACTTGCTGCAGCAGGTACATGTAAACACATTAGACAAGCGTGGGACAGAAGGGTCATTCATCATTGGCCTCGAGACAGACGCGCAAGGCCTATCTGCCCTCTCCCTCCCCACTGACCCCCTCGCCCCCCCCCCCCCCCCCTCTCTCTCTGTATTCATATGACAACACTGGTTTCATAAGAATCGCTGAGCGCACATGTATGCACACACACACACACACACACACACACACACACACACACACACACACACACACACACACACACACACACACACTTTACATGTCCCAAATGGTTTTCATATATTCCTCCATCCAGATCTGTCAATTTAAAGGTAAAGTAAAACTAAAGGCACTTGCTCAAGCAACCATAAATGAATTCCTTATTATAACATGTATCACGTAAAATTGGCGAGTAAGACCGCATAAACATACCAGAATACAGAAACTTTTATATTGCCAATATCTTGATTTGGTCTGAAAACTCAATTTGTGTAAACTGTTTATAATAATTTCTCATTTATAGTTTATAGTGGGCCGAAAAAATTCATTACACTGCTCTTTGAAAAGATAGATGTCCTCTTTGTATCAAACACTTGAACACACATTCAAGTCTGAACCAGAACCTGTTCCAGGCCCATAACCAAAAACCTTCTGTGGAAGTCAGAACATTCTAGAATGTGAAGAATGTTCTTGAAGGTCTTCAAACAATTTCATCATCTGACTGACGGCCAAGGGTCCCACACCCTGAGCAGCAACAACGCAACGTTGACAACTTGCTGTGCTGAGAGTTGGTGACTGGGTGACTGGGAGACAGCCAATCAAATTGGCGTGGCGGAGACTTTGCTTGTCATTCACCTGTATATTCATATTACAATCAATCGGCGGCGAGCCCTCGGGGGGCTGTGTCCCCAGCCTGACAGGTAGCGCTCCCCTCTTGTTCCGCTGCGTGGACTGACCTTGTACACTCAAGCTCCGCGACAGTGTTTGCATTGATCGCCACCCTCCGCCCTGTCCCTGTTCTCCTGTTTATTCGAGGGAAAAAACCCCAAACGCCCTTCATGAACCCCTTCCATCCTCTTTAGTTTCTCTCTGGGTTGACTTTGGTAAGAGGCGCTGCGTCAAGCAAGCGGTACGCACACACTCTTGACACTCTTACGGTTCTGTGTGTGCGCATGTGTGTATGAGTGAGTGAGTGAGTGAGTGAGTGAGTGTGTGTGTGGGTGTGCGTCTGCGTGTGTGTGTTTGTGCGTCTGCATGTGTGTGTAAGTCTGTTAAATCATTCAGGCAAAAAAAAATGACAAAAGAAAAATAACATTTTCAAACTTTTTTCTTCAGGGGCTGAACTTCTAGTCAGAGATGGATTTCAAAGTGCTTGTGGCTGCTGTAGTCTGTGGGCCAAGGAGTGGTGGTGTTATTTTCTGTCAGTGGAATTATGGTGCTGTGTATGGTGTGTGTATGTGTGTGTGTATGTGTGTGTTTGTGTCAAATGCTGAACACAGGGAAATCAACAGCATCGTATTGACAATCGTGCAGGCAGGATAACTGAGGGCCAATTTGCTGAAGGAAGATGTGGCCGGTCCAGCGTTGATCCGGGGCTCCTTCCCAGCTCCTTACCCAGGGAGTCCGTCAGCTTCGCTTTGTTTGTTCCCCTTTCTCTTGTTTATTTGTGTCTTTTTTCCCCCCCCCCATATTTTCGGTTTCTCTTCACACAACCCACCTCCCCGAGGTTTGGGAAAGAAAACGTGTTCTCATCACAACGAGTTCTTCGATTTGCAACTTACCAGCTGAAATTGTACAATCCATACTTATTCAACAGGGGATTTAGTCCTTTGAAGGCAGTGGCTACATAGACGTGTTTTTTGAGTGCAAACCCACATACACAAACACACACACACACACACACACACACACGCACACCGCACACCGCACACACACCGCACACACACACACACACACGCACACGCACACCGCACACAGAGCACAGAAGGGGCCTTACAGTGATTGATTAAAAGGTATAAATGTTCCCTGCCACACAAACATAATAATAATTTCACATGGCTGCTTAGCAACTAAACTCCATGTGTTAAATTATACGCAGCCCAGCAAACTTGCCAACAGATACATGTCAAACTCCAGCACACAAACAAGCACTTACTGACAATTCACACATCTAATATGTCCGGCGTGGACTCGCAGCGGTTCACAGTGGATTACCACGCGAGCGGTTGAATCTGTTAAGATATTTTCTCTCCCACGCCCTCCATTTAGATATATTCTTTATCATTAGTGTTTCTTTTAAGTCACACCGACGGCAGTGCGACTTTCATCCGACGGTTTGCCTCCCTGCCGCCCGGTTCCATGCGTCTGTTGGAGACGCTCCTCGCTAAAATACAAAATACCGCCGCGGACACGGCGATGAAAGAAACCGGAGAGAGGGAAAAAAAACAACAACGTTTTTTAAAAAATGCTTCCTAACCATCAACCCTGCAGTGTTTGTCTACTGGCATGCCTGCAGATGAGAGAGACACAGAGCACCCACACCCTCCATCTGGGCTCCGCCGGCGTAATTAAGTACCTGGCGGTAAACACACACCCTGCACCGTCCAACTGGCTCGCCGGGCCCGCAGGCTGCTCTGCGTTCTGCTGTGCAGCTCGGATCTAACTGTGGCGCCAAGGTTCTGGGTCTGATCCCCCCAAATAGCCACAGCCTTACCTGGTGGCAGCTTGCATGAGCAGCTATACATTAGACCATTAGACATTAGACCTGCTCAAGTGTCTCAATGGGATAAAAGAAGTCTGATCAATGACTGAAGACAAAGCAGCAGGGATCCAGGAGTGTTCACTTTAAACCTTTGGTTTGTTATTTGTCAAATACACAGTTCTAGACGTACAGGTCCCACCTGCTCTGAAGACTTGGATGCCTGTGCAGCGTTATAGTTTGACAACCCCTTCAGATGAGCGCATTGTGCATACCCAAACATTGACGGCATTGTATAAACCATAACCATAATCTAATGCCGTCCACACGCCTCGGGTAATTTACTCCTTCCCAACCAACACCTCCACCAAAACCTCCACCAATAGAATCACGTCAGTCCTTGTTCTCTCCTCCACCCATGTTCTACCAACCACCGACTACCTGTATATAATGCGCCCATAAATACGTCTCTCTCTTTTATGTAACCTCACCTCACCTCAGCTCAGTTTCATTTGAACTTTGATCTTGAATATTGCCATTGAAAACACCATTGTGAACGTCACTAAGTAGAAATTCAAATGGTTCATTCAAAGGTTTCATTTGAGGCGCGGGGTATGGTCCGGGCGCCCCAGTGTGTATGGTCGACTCATTTCCTTGGCGTGGCGGCGCCTCAGTGTGTGCTGGCTGTCCCCTTTGTGGCTTAATGACGTCTAATCAGCCGAGTCCTGCTCCTTCCACAAAAGGCGGGATTCATTTCATGGCTGGAATCGAAGGGTTGTGTTGGTGGTTGTTGTTGTTGTTGTTTTTTTTTACAGAGACTGTATATGGTTACCGTTTCTTGAAATATGTGGTGAGAGAGAATAAAAGAAGACAGAATCTCGGAACCTATCAAAGTCAATATAAAGTCAGTAAATACAAATATATCGTAAAAAAAAAAAAAAGGCTCTTTCTCTCTCGTTCTATCTCCCTCTCTCCATATATATATATATATATATATATTGTAAAAGAAAAACTCCATACACTCTCACTCTATTTGCCTCTCTCTCTCTCTCTCTCTCTCTCTCTCTCCATATATATATATATATATATATATAAAAATAGATAAAAACACACACTCTGGTCTGGTCTGATAAAAAAAAAACAAGGATGAGACCTTATTGATTTGGTGTCATTTGAGAGCGGATATAAAACATCCTGACTGCAGGAGGCTGGGAGGGAATGCTGAGCAGCACCACAAACACCAGAGCCCTTTCCCACTCAGGTCAGAGGATCCTCTGCAGCCTCCCTCCACCCCCTCCCCACCCCGCTACCGATAACACTTGCGCCCCCCCCCCACCCCCCCCGCCTCCACCCTCAATTGCTGCCCGCGACTGTGGGAGTCGCGAACATGACAGCTGGTCCTGATGCCTCCCTGTCTCTCCTTCTCTCTCTCTCTTTCTCTTGCACCTTCTCTCTGTATTTCTTTCTCTACCTCACTCTCTCTTTCTCTCTCTCCTTCTCGCTCTACCTCTATAGCTCCTTCTCTCCAGGGCGCTCTCGCCCTATCTCTCTGGTTGAATTTGATTATCTCTGTCCTTCTCTTGGTTTCTCTCTCTCTCTCCTTCTCTCCCTGTCTCTCTCTCTGTATAGCTCTCATTTTTCTCTTTATCTCTCTCCCTCTGTTTCTCTCCCTCCTCCTCACTCTACCTCTCTTTCTCATTCTCTCTACCTCTCTCTCTCTCTCTCCTTCTCTCCCTGTCTCTCTCTATATCTCGGTCTCTCTCTCTCTCTATCTCTCGGGTACTCTCTTTATCTTTCGTCTCTCAGATTCTCTCTGTCCATCTCCTCTCTTTGTGTCTCTCCACACCTCTCTCCACCTGTCTCTTCTCTCTCACCGCCCCTTTCATCACCGTCTCCCTCTCTCTCTCTCTCGCTCTCCTCTTCCTTATCCTGCCATCCTTACTTTCATGAAAGAGTTCCTGCCCTTTTCTGTCTCTCTCTCTCTTCTGTGTTTTTTTTTTCTCTCTCTCCCCCTCGCTCTCACTCCCAAACACTTCCTCAACCTCCCATACACCATCTTTCTCTCTCTTTCTCACAGACAATGATCTCCATACTCCCTCCCTCTCTCTCTCATCCACCATGCTTTTCAATCCTCTCTCTCTCTCTCTCTCTCTCTCTCTCCTCTCTCTCTCTCTCTCTCTCTCTCTTCTCTAACCACTCTTTTCCTTCCTCTCTCCCACTCTTATCCACCATGCATTCCATTGTCTCTCTCTCGTGTGTCCACCATTTCTTCCCGTCCCCTCTCTCTCTCTCTCTCTCTCTGTGTCCCCAGAACTCCCAGATATGGCAGTTGTGTCCTCAGCTCCCGTTGAGAGCCGATCCTGGCTTTCATCAAGTGACAGCAGACGTCCCGCCACAGATGCTGCCTTAAATCATTCATGTCGCTTGCCATATTTTTTTAAGATGTACAGAAGAGATCGCAGAAAATACAAGAGAAGTGGGTGACACACACACACACACACACACACACACACCGGAGTCACCCACCCTCCAACCCCACCCTCCGACCCCACCCTCCAACTCTCTGTACAACAGTTTCCTAGTTGGCCCACTTCGGTCGGTTCCAGACGAGGGACTCCGTCTCGCTCATTAGACAGACAGCAATCATGATTCCCTTACAGGCTGGATTTCAGATGTTTCCATCCGGATCCCACTTTAAACTCCCACAATTCAAAACCAACAGATATAAACAGTCTTTTGTACCCGCAGCCTCTCTGCTTCTAAATTCTATAAAGAATCCTAGATAACACCTCCCCCCCCCCCCCCACCCACTCACACTTTTGGATATGCGGAGCCTTACCCCCCACCCCTTTTTTTTTTTAGATATTGACAATTTTTTATATTGACTACTATTTGTGATTTGTATACTATCTGCTGCACAAAAAAATTGCCCCATTGGGGGACAATAAAGTTGTTTTTTTTTACTTGATTGGCTCTTTTATCTTCTTGGTTTTTTTTGAACAGGTTGAGGAGATATTTTCGTCATCGTTCTCTCTGGCGTACATGACACAGACACTGTGAGCCCTGGCTCCGAGCCAAACGGCTGAGAAATCCACGCTTACGATGGCCTACTACAGACTCACAGGGCTTAGAGGGGGCTTAGACTTGATTAAGCCAGACTCAATACGCTCAGCACTCACTCTAATTTAAAAAAGGAGAAAAAATGGAAGGGGAGGAAGTGAAAAAAAAAGAAATCATAATGAGAAAGTCAAATTCGCAGATTTGATTTAATGGCTTCTCTTGAACATCTTGGAATCCAGCAGAGTTTGATCAGTAGAACCTAATTGTGGGATAATTAGTACGCTGGGTACACAGTGCCACTCTCTCAGACTCTGATCTCCAGGAACGGAATGAGCTGCCGTTAGTGATTGAGATGTCATATATATAACACATCTTCACATAAGCCAGGCTTTTTTTTTTTTTTACTCCCCAAGACTATGCATCCCTGATCCCTAACCCTGTGCTAGATTTATTCTCTTAGATGAAATTCGGCTGTACTGTCCGCTGAAAAAAAGCCCTCCCTTGACATAAGCTGCTTTCCTAGTTTTTTTTCCCCCCCCTTTTTACATCTGCAGCTGCTGCTGTACAACCGACATTCTGAACCCTCATGCCCACCTCATCACCCACTGCCACCACCACCGACACCTCGACCTCCCCCCACCACCACTGACCCCCCCCCTCCCCCCACCACCACTGACCCCCCCCCCCCTCCCCCCACCGCAACCGACCCCCCCACCGCAACCGACGACCCCATGCCCGGACCTTCTCTACGTTAACGTGTCTGTATCTTCCGCTGGGTGCTGATGAGGAACGCCTAATGTACCGCAACAAATAATCATTTATCAGAGCGAAAAAAGGCCCCAGACAAAACATTAAAATCCAACCACTTTGGTATGAAATACCAGGATATACGGACTGTCCTATAAATAAATACATTGAATGCTTTTTTTTTTTCCTTTGCCTTCGCAGCCCAGAGCTGGTTTATGTTCTTCAGGCGTTCAATACCGTCGTATTTCTGTACAGTGGGTGACAGAGGTTGGCGAAGAGGTAGGCAACCAGGTGCTTGATAAAACATCTTCAGAGCCATCGAAGGAGGAGAGAAGCCTCGACCCAGCTTGTGCCAACAACACTCTGCCGAAAGGCACTGCTGTGTTACTCTTCCCTCGGTTAGTAATCCAGCTTTATATTTCTTCTACCTACACTTATATCCGAGGTAATGCACAAACACGGTTAAGGTATTGCTTTATAAGCTTAAGGGCGTTACTGCTGGCTTTCTTTGCACGCAAGATGAACTTCCCTCAGAATTGTTTTGAACCATTTGAGGTCAGCATAGAGAGATACACCATACAATGGTATCCGCACAAAATGAATCAGGCCCATTTTATCCAGGCTTACACCTTGGGTTTGAGGTTTGGGTGAGGTGTGTACAGGGTTGTACTTTCATCAAAGACCCAGGAAGATTCACACTGCAGGATAATTCATAATTACGATGCTGGTGTGCACTTACGATGCTGAAGTGTCGTTTCAATTTTTCTGTTTTTCCCTCAACAAATATGTTGCGCTGTGGAGATCCCCCCTGTTTATGCTTAGTTTAGTCCCCCCCCCCCCCCCCCCCTACCATTTCTTGGATCTTGAGAGCAAATCTACCCTAACATTAATTATTCCAAACCCTTTGCAGCTGATGACTGCTGCTGTTCCGTTTAATACGGTTATCGATTTTCCAACCCGCCCCCCCCCCCTCCCTCCGCCACCTCCAAAATAGGCCCCGCTAATAGTTATTTATTCATTCCTTTAGAAGAGACCGCAGAGGTCTGAGGCATCGCGCTCTGATCGAGCTCATGCAGCCGTTCCTCCCTGCCGTTGTTTAAAAACAAAACTGTGTGAAGGGTGGACTGGCGGAGGTGAGGACGCTCCAACAAAAGTATCTGGTTAAAAAACAAAAAAAAACAAAACGAAAAAACACCAATCTAAAAACCCCAAAATACCTGACCGGCGTGCGCTCTCCACAGCACCTGCACCTGCTCATGGGCACAAGGATCCAATCCAACGGCACCACAGTGGAGAGGAGCCCCTCTCTCGGAATAGAGGGCTTAACTCCCACCTCCCTGCCACCCCTATATATCCTATTTGAACAACGGCCGATGAGCAAAGCCGCTCGCCCCCTTACAAAGGCCCTTGCAGCAGCAGTCATCTATCCGTGCACTCCGAACTGGCACACGTAAATCCCTGCCGCCCGGACTGCTGTGCAGCAGCAGTAACTCCCCCACCAAGCCCCCCCCTCCCGCCCCCCTCCGCCCCCCTCCCGCCGCCCCCCTCCCACCCCCTCTTCCCGCCTCTTCCCAGCCAGTAGAGTGGCGCCATTGCTAACCTCCTTCCCCTCCATTTATCCATGGTTCTAAACCGTGGGGGTGGGGGTGGGGGTGGAGGGGGGGGAGTGCGCAAGTCGTCACTTTAACCTCCCGCATACTCTCAGTCTCTGGCCGTCCAGGTGATGCCTGCATGACTCTCAGACGCAGCCTCAGTACAAGTATCTGCAATCGCAGTATGTCTGAATTTCAGTCATCTATTGAGAAAGGAGGAGAGGAGGGAAAGCTGAAGGGAAGTGTAGGTAAGAAGCAACAAGGAAGGAAGCTAGGGAGGAGGGATTGATTGAGAGTAGGGAGGGTAGGGAGGAAGAGAGGAGGGAAGGAAGGATGGAATGCAGGAGGTTTCAAGCGTACTGTGTTTATGAAGCCCTAAACGCTGAACCAAAGTGTGCCAGGTTGTAACTGTACAGACGATGCACATGCAGACAGATTAGGGGCACAATAAAATAAGAGAAAGAAAGTGCATACAAAAAACAAAAACAAAATAAAAAACAGCACAAAACAATAAAACAGGAAATGAAGTGCATACACAAAGTGCTCAAAACAATAAAAACAGGAAATAAAGCGCGCACACGAAATACTGAAAAAAAAATACAAAAACAACGCACGGATGTTCGGACAGTCGTACAAACGGAAGGGGGGCGACGCGAGGAAGCGAGGACAAAAGAGAGGCGTCCATAACTTAACCAGATAACCACAGAGGAGGAAGGAGCCGTCGGGAATCAGTCCGGAGGGCCCCGGGTTCCCCCCCCTTTATTTATTTATTTCTTTTGCTCTCGTTAATTTGCAGATGGCATTTCAGCAGGGCACGGAGAATCTGCGTCCCCCGGATGTCGGCGCTCCGGCCGATCGGCTGCCTCGCCGGCCGCCCCCCCCGGCCCCCCCCTCCCTCGCGATTGGCCACCGCTGAGGTTTGCCTTCGGGCCCCCTCGGCGCTACGATAGCCGCCCACCCTCTTCCCACGCGGGCCGCTGTGCCCGCGCAGAGCCGCACGCAGAGAGGTGTTGACATTTAAATCAAACGGATTAGTGGGAGCAGACAGCTGCTGCTTAAGATAGACACTTATATCCATAAAAACCAGACGTGCGTTTAAGAATGCCGGCGTTCGTCGCCCGCCGACGTTCAACAGCGTGCGACGGCTGACTGCGGAGCCCCCCCCCCCCTCCTCCCCCCACCCCCCCAAGATGACATTCTCCTCACTTGAGAAAATCCCTGTAATGTACGCGTGGAGGCAGCGGAGATAAACACAGTGTAAGTAGTGATATTAAACGTCTCCGGATATGTATTTGAAACGTATAGGCCTTCATTCACCCCCTGGTTTATATTTAACCACGGCGTGTGTGTACCGAGGAGAGACGGAGAGTGACTGAATACTTAAGCGGAGACAGCGGAGGGCCGACTTCTGTCACACGTCCGCCTCGACGGGGAGATGATGGCGGACGTTCTGCATTCGTCTGACGGAATTGCCTCCTTGTCCAATTTAAATTACAGCCAGCCTATCGGGGGGCAGACCTCACATATAAACACTCGTGGCTGAATTGGCTCTGGGGGGGGGAAAAAGTCCCTCTTAAATCACAGCTGACGTACAGTCTAGCAGCCATGGCCTGCCCCCATAATTTGTCGCGGTGACAAAGTGAGATTTCCTGTTGGGGGGGTCAAACCATCTGGATGACCAGATGAGAGGTCGGTCCCGACCTTCATATCCTTTTTCTGCTGGGAGAGTTCAAAAAAAACGAAAAAAAAAACGCTGCCGTGCAAATGGACGAATCACACAGGACTCATCATCACCACTTTGTGTCAAAGGGCGAAACGAAACGAACCGCCACATCACCTATTTTTGCGTCCACTTAAACACTCATCTGGCGGTCTCATTTGGTGATGTTACCGTGTTGGTTTGGAAAAAAAAAATAAGAAGAAAAAAAATAAAAAATAGAAAAGCAAAACAGACACAACACCTGGGGAGGAGAAGAGAGGAGGAAAAACAAGCACATCTGTTTGGGGTCAGGGTGTTGTCATGCCGACGGGCCATATGGGCTGCCTCCTCGGAGCCGCTCCAACCATACGTCAGCACTGCTAATCTGACAGGAATGACACCTCTGGAGGGACTGAGCTGCATTTTAATGAACATTGTACGTTATTAAACTCATTATGTCCGGGTCTTCCTTGCTATCAAGACTCTTTCGTTTCTGCCTATCTCTCTCTCTCTCTCTCTCTCTCTCCTGCTCTCCCCCACCCCCCACACCCGCCCCACTGCTGGATTTGCGCGAAAGAGCAATGAATGCGACTTTTGTGTCTTTAGCCTTAACATCATCACGCAAGGCAAGGCAAGGCAAGGCAACTTTATTTATATAGCACTTTTCATACACAAGGCAGACTCAAAGTGCTTCACATATAAACATTGTCATACAATAAAATAAAACAATAGTTAAGTAAAAAGTAAAATAGATAGAAAATAAAGGCAAAGTTTAAAACACGTTCTGTTTCAGCAACCTGCGTAATGTTTTCGGATTACACGGGCGTGTAATGTTACTGGGGACATAACTAACCTCGGCTCCCGTATGGAAATGTTGGTATTTCCCAAACAGGGAGCTAAGGGCAAACTGCTACAAAGCACATCAGCATTAATAAGTAATAGCGTGTTAATGCAAATGCTAGGTCCCTTGCCCACACGCAAACCATTCTTTACTTTCTCATTAGTGTGTATTAATTGTCATCAGTCCCTCGAGAGGATTCTATATATTGGAGTGACGAAGTGAAATAATTGCCTCTGTGTACTGCCAATTCGGATTGGTGGGTTTGAGATCAGACATTAAGCATGTGTTGGGATGTGTATAGATTTTCAAGTGCAGACTTGTTGTAATTATCTTTGCAAATTAAAGGACATTAGCAGATGTGCAGGGGTATATAACTTAATTAGCACACGAGACAGTATCGGCAGATTGCACGGATGTAATTTGCTTTGCGATAGAAATTTCGGCAGGCGTTTCAATTGTACGGTCCCTTATGAAGACGCTCGCCGCCTCGCAGACGAGGGGAGAAAACGCTCAAATATGACCTAAAGAAAAATGTACGGGGAGTAACAAAGTGACAAAGGGCACCATGGCCGCCCGAGCACTGATCACAGGAACGAAGACGACGAGCAGCCCGCTATGGCCCGGGGATTCTGAGGGCTGGGGGGTGGGGGGGGGGGTTGTTTCACACCATTGATTTACATGGTCCTATAAACTGTTGGTTTTGTGCCATAAAAGGAAGGCTCTTACACTGATTGTTTAAAATAAATCTGAATAACGCTCACGTCATTTCCCCGCTGTGTGTGAGAGCTGGAGCACCCAGCAATTAACTCTTGGCGTGACAAAATGACAGGGTGTCGTGCTGCTTTACACTCGCCATCAGCAGAGATCAGCAGCAGTCGGCGACCTTCACCTCTCATGTGGCGGGGACGGCAGATGGATGAATGGTTGGATGGATGGATGGATGAAAATGTGAATGGATGATACATGGATTGATGGATGGTTGAATGAAACATATCAAAAGATCAAGGGATTGAACGAAGGGGTGGATTGGCTGCTGGATAGATGAATGAATGCACGTGCGTCAGGACTCACGATTCACCTGCTTGGCTTCCTTTAAGCTTATCGGTAACGAGCAGCATGTCGTCAAAGGAAGACTCCCATTCTAGTCTTTTTAAATTGGACAGGCATTAAGAACACTGAAGCCTCACGCCGGGTCTTCTTAAAGACTTATTAAAGGACTTATGGAAGGGCCCAGAAGTGTAAATGACAGTGTAAGTAACCAGGGAACAGATTTATCCCTGCTTTATTGCAGTCAGTCTTACCGCTGCCTCTATTGTTGGCTAACAGATTAAGATGTCTGCGCTCATTTTCCAACCACTCTGGGGAGGTGATGGGGCCACGTGCTCTCTGATTGGTTCCTCTCTCCCACGTACACCCAAAGTTATATAAAACACAGAATCAATAAATACAGTTAGAGTGCCACGGAGAAAAACTAGGGTAGCGAATGGAGCAAGCGTTAAACTGAAAGTCATCGAGACATTGACTTGAGTTTTGTGGAATTAACTGGTAAATATATAGCAAAGCTCCCAAGTGTGGTGACCCAGAGCACTGGAAAAACAGCTAGAGTCCAATTAAATGTGGGCCAAACTAAAGGTGTGTGTATATTTAGGGCACTAATAAATATAAATAAATAAATAACACAGACACAAATTACTGTAATGATTTGTGTATCCCCTATGATCCTTTCTGCATTGGATCTTGCCAAGCACAACACTTCACGACCTTGTGAATTTAATAGTTGGATATCACCTCCATAATCCCGTACTACGCCAACACAACACGTATAGCGGTGCGTTGCTAATGTCATCCTGCATTCTGATAGCCTCAATACATCGAGGTAATGTAATGCAGTGATTCATAATGATGATGGTGCCAGTTTGGAGAGGGGGGGGGGGGGTGGGGGCCATGACGGAGATCTATGGAGACCACGCTCGGAGAAAGCCAGATGAAGGTGAAAGAGTGGCTGTCTCCCGCTCTCTTCCAGGCGGCCGCGTCGATAGAGGAGGGCTGGCAAGAGGACAGGCGAGGGAGGGAGGGGGGGAGGGGGGGAGCAATGCTCTCTCTCTCTCTCTCTCTCTCTCTCTCTTCTCCTCTCTCTCTCTCTCTTCCTCTCTCTCTCTCTCTCTCTCTCCTCTCTCTCTCTCTCTCTCTCTCTCTCTCTCTCTCTCTCTCTCTCTCTCTCTCTCTCTCTCTCTCTCTCGCCTGGGGGTGGGTGTGCGCTGGTGAAAGAGATAGGTTAATGGAGGGGGCCCGGGAGAGAATACTGACAGTCTATTTGCATCAATCCACTCAGAAGCACTCCTTGCCACTGGGACGGCTCTTCAGTGCAGGTGTGGTGGTGTGTGCAGAAACCAGAACAGAGCTGCTGCTGCTGGTGGTGCTGGTGGTGGTGGGGGTGCAGAAACCAGAACAGAGCTGCTGCTGGTGGTGCTGGTGGTGGTGGTGGTGGTGGGGGTGCAGAAACCAGAACAGAGCTGCTGCTGCTGGTGGTGGTGGTGGTGGGGGTGCAGAAACCAGAACAGAGCTGCTGCTGCTGGTGGTGGTGGTGGTGGGGGTGCAGAAACCAGAACAGAGCTGCTGCTGGTGGTGGTGGTGGTGGTGGTGGTGGTGGTGGTGGGGGTGCAGAAATCAGAACAGAGCTGCTGCTGATGGTGGTGGTGGTGGTGGGGGTGCAGTAATCAGAACAGAGGTTGCTGTGTTGCTAGGGGTGGTGCAGAAATCAGAACAGTCGTGGTGATGGGGGTGATGGTGCAGCAATTACAACAAATGTCGTGGTGCTGTTGATGGGGCAGAAGTTAGAAGAGGGACGGCGGTGGACGGGGTGGTGCAGGTGGCTGGCGGGGGCGGTGGTTTAGGGCATGTGAGCCGTTCGGTCCTAATTAAAGCGAGATTACATATTTTAATGAAGTGGAGTTGCTGTCATCCTCAACACCTCCCATAAGAGTGTGTGCATAATATCCATGCAGGACTAATTACCAACCTGAAAGGCAGCAGGATGGCGTGTGTGTGTGTGTGTGTGCCCGTGTGTGCGTGCGTGAGCGCGTGTGTGTGTGTGTGTGTGTGTGCGTGTGTCTGAGAGAGAGAGGCAAGGAGTCAGAGGGAGCGAGGGAGAGACTCAAATTCTTATCAAGGATGGGAGATAAAGACAGAAGGTATTATTGTTATATACCAAATATGTGTTGGCCTATCATTTATTTATTTTATTATCTTGTTTTAATGAATCCTTGTTGTTGGCTATATTGCAGACATGCCTGGTGCATGTGTTTTCCCCAGTGCACTACATCAGGAGACCGTCCCCAGCCTTGACATAAGCCATTATTGTGCACAACGTTAAGAATGTAGGTCACACAGCACAACGGCAACGTCGGAAAATGTGGGCAGTCACATAGAGACTTCATCTTTGATGTCAAACCCAGAAACATGACCACTGCGAAAACACAGCATTAATGCTGCACACTTAAACACTTACCCATAAAACATCAAAACAAAGTGGGGAATTCAGGACTGTTTTGGCACAATGTTTGGAAAAGAGGAAACAACTAATAAGTCTACTTGTGTAGTAGATTAAGCATGGAGATACCCAAGTGTTGACAGTGAAATGAACGCTTGCGGCGCCACACGCTGCTCGCCCAGTACAAAGCCAAGCGTAGCACAGACATACTGGAAGTAGAAGCTTGTGTCTGACTGAATGGATATTTCGTCCCCCCCCCCCCCCAACCCCCAACCCCCCCCTTCCCCAGGGCGAGCCGGCCCCCAGGAGTCGGTGTGCGGGGCGAGATAGCAACGGGGGCCAGAAGAACTGCTATTTCCGGAAAAAAAACTTCTCAGCTAGCTGTGTGCTAGCCTTCAGATTTTCCATTGCTCCACTGAAGACATGCAAATTGCCCTGGCACTAGCTTCACTGTTCCCCCTCTCCAATTATCTCTGGGAGGAAGTGTGTGGGGGGGGGGGGGAGGGGGGGGAAGAAGAAAAGTAGAAAAAACAATGTAACACAAGAGAGCTTAGTTTACAAAATCGAGCATTCGAGCACAAACTTTGTGAGCTAGGTATGCAGGATTGGGTGCTCTGGGCACATTTCCCACCTTCACTAGGTGTTATGAAGATTATGCAGGGCCATGCAACATGTTTTTTCTTTTCTTCATGATGTGTTCAATTGAACTGCTCTGCAGTAGAGTGCCACTGTCTTTTTTTTTTTTTTATAGTTTCTGTCAGTGCACAATTTGATAATTAGATAAATAAATTTAATAAATAGATTTGCAGTCACAGCGTTGCGTTCAACAGCCTGTCAATTTCAGAAAGACGTTGCGCGGGAATGCGAGAATCACTTAAGTGCTCAACTGTTAGGATCAGAGTCCCAGGTGAGTGTCTTTGATGACGGATAATCTGCCGCTCTGGGACGGCGCGCACTCGCATAAATGCTGAAGCGTCGCAGTGGCACCTCTTGTTCCATTTCGAAAGACCCTCATGGTGGTTGAAGAGGGACAGTTTAGGCCATGTGTTGGACACAATCATGCGCAAACAAAGCATTTAAACACATTGTAAATATCCAACGTGTCCGATGTTATTCATCACTGAAGCAAGACCAAAGCAGCTGTTGGAATGAACGGAACAGCTGGCCTTGTTATTGGGTTGAGCCCTCCCTGAGTGTCTGCACACTGCTGGGTCCTCCTAGAATAGAAGGAGGGATGGCATACTACTGCTGCTGCTGCTACTACTAATACTACTACTTCTAATCACAACAACAATCATTACCTTGTTGACCACCACTACTACATGCTGTTACTACTACTACTACTACTACTACTACTTGGTATATTTCTGCAAACAATAAAAATGTGGTAGCACTTCACAATAACAAGTACAAAAAGCCTTAACTGCAATTAACAAACATTTAATTATCATTTAACTAATTTTCTAGTAATCATTTGGTAACAGGGACCATGTTTACTGATAGCGTTAATAGTGTACTAATAGTGATGTTAACTGAGGTAAATATTACTATCTATGCGTAATTATCATTATTGTTAGTATCAATACTATTACTGATACTACCACTACTAATAATTACAATCACTACACCGTTCATACTACTAGTCATACTACTAATATTTAGAATAGCAAGAAAAACATAAATATGATATATATCATTTGATGATGAATTCTACAACTATACATATATATATATATATATATATATATATATATATATATGTAAATATATGTCTATATATATATATATATACACATATATACATAGATTTATATACCCTACTATATTCTGAAAACGAGCGTAACATATTTCCCCATCCTTGTTTTAACAACATGAATATTCAGTGGGAGCTGGAAATCAATGGGGACAACGGGTGTGAGGACACCCACATGAATAACATTTAACCCCAGACTAACATGCATTTGCCTCAAGAATCCCAATCAATCTCTAGTTTACATTGCATATCTACCACAATGTGGCCATTGCATCCAGCTACAAGCTGGTTCTGCATCTTATCTGGGAGCTGGCTTATGTAAAATGTATTCAGTTGTTATTATTACTAGGGTTTCCTCTAGTGGGTCAGGGGGTTTGAGAATCAGAATCCATTGATTGTCATCGCACATATATACAATGTAATCTATAGTAACTCCTCTTAGTGTACCAAACAATGGAGTGTGAGATAAAAGCACAAAATAAATAAGTGGACCCAACCACACAGTGAAGTGAACTGGTAACATTGTATGGCAAAAATGTCCACAGGGTAATATGCATCACTTTTTCGTCAGCCACAGTGCACTTAAAGCAGTTCTGAATACACAATGTTCTCTGTCAGGCCGTCCTTGTGGTCTCCAACAAACACCCTCACACTTCTGGCATGCTTGCCACTGCTAAGGCAGTGTAGACCTAGCCGTGTGCGAACACACTTTGGGGCAGGAACACTCCAACTCGATTGTTTTCTTGTTCTTGTCCTGCAGAAGACATGAGTTCAGGTACTTACTAATCAACTTACTGTGTGTGTGTGTGTGTGTGTGTGTGTGTGTGTGTCTGTGTGTGTCTGTGTGTGCTTGTTTGAGGGGAGTCTGTGTGTGCCTGTTTGTGTGTGTGTCTGTGTGTGTGTGTGTGTGTGTGTGGAGACAGACGGAGAGTACAAATGGTTGTGGTAATGTTGCTGGTAATGCATCCAGTAAGTCTACTGCGATGAGGCCAGAGAACAATTTTAAGTCCATCATTTCAACAGAGAAGCATTTAGGGCCCTATTTTAACGGCCTGTATGAAACGTGAAGCGCATGTAGCTTTGCGGGAGGATCTCTGGCGCTGAGCCGTCATGTAAATTTCGGCAAAGAGAACTTATCACCTATATTACACTTAACACATATATGATATACGGACGCGGTCCTGTGGCCGCAACTATGGGTCTATTTAATGATATGTGGCAATACATTAACAAACATCCTTTGTTACCAGTATTGTACTCATCGTTATCGACTTGTGTTCATAATATGCATGTGTCCCCCCGTTATATAATAATAATATAAATAATATAAATCGCCATGGACTGTATTATGCGTTATGTGTTTCGTTGCTTAGTTGCGTTATGTGTTTAAACAGATGGGTGCGCACACACACATACGCGCCAAGCATCACCCGCATTCAATCATTCTTTTAAACACTCACTTGCGGTAAAACTATGTTTTCTAACAATCAAATATTCATAAATCCTGAAAGTTATGGGCTTGTACACGATGTCTGGGTCAAGAAAAAATGTGTTTGCTGTACGGTGTTTGCAGATGCATTGATTTAAAAGTACAACTTCTTACCGCTGTATCAGCTGTTCTTTTCCAATCATTTAACCAATCATTTACCCTAAAACAAGATTTTGTTTTGGAAGGCTGGGATATACTTTGCTCGAGTTTGTTATTGTTATTATTATTATTTGAACGCATGGCATAGCCTACTACAGTGATCATTCATGCATCCCCTATGGAAAAAAATGTTTCCACAATCCACATGCTATTTCTATGCAGTTTCACACATATGAACAATCTTTGAAATCATAATATTTCAATTAGGCTAATCGTTTGCATGTTTGTGCTGTGTATAGCTTACGTGTGTGTAAGCTTATGTTGCAGTTCCAACCTACCATGGCACTCAAGATAGCAACACCAACTGTGCTATCCGCTAGTGCATTTAGACCAGGGATTTTTTTCGGTCAGTGGCGCAATTGCAGTGGCGTGTTTTTTAGATTGGTAAAATAGCACCAAGTATCATTTGCGCCGGAACACGCCTCTGCTTTTCGCCGACACGCCTCTCCAGGCGCAAGTCTAGTGGTGCTAGTTTGCTGCGGGGGAAAATCAGCTTTGCGCCGGGTGCAAACTAGCAACGATACATGCGTCGGTGTAGAAAGTAAATTGCGCTGGGTGCACAGAGATAGGGCCTTTAGTCTCTTGCTCGGTTTTTTTTATTGGTGTTGAAATGCTTGCATGAAATCACAATAACAGGCGGTTTGGATTAGGGATGTTAACCGAAGACCGTTTGACCGATGGTTGACCGCATCAACTTTAACCGATCAATCTTGTCGGTTAAAAAAAAAAAATTGGGGGTGGACTGTGGGGTGTGTGGGTTGGTTTCACTTCACACAAAAAGATGAGTTGGACGGACACAGCGTCTCTAGCCCACTGTTTAATTTCTCCTCCAGTCTTAATTATTCCCGCATGCGAGCGGTGGAGAATATGACCTCTGAATTATTATGGACAGTAAACTAAATGCTATAAGACTACAGTTAGCCATTTCACTCCAAGATCTTTTTGTGTGAAGTGAACAAATTATTCCTCACACTAAATTTTTCATAACTCGCCTGTTTGTACTTAATAAACAAAAAAAAACATTTGGCCACAGGTCACAGGGTTTATAGGGTTCGCCAGCTCACAACGTTTTTGGATTTTGATCAAAGAAGAAAAAAACGTTTAGTTGGTCCTGCAGATAACAAACCTGCTACAAATTGGCATGCATTTCCCCCTCTTAGACAAATAGAGCATCACAACTGCAGCCAAACAAATGCCAGCAAATGTCATATCTGAATACTGCTCTTTAATGTGAGATTGAAACTTTCCTGTGAGCCACAGAACTTCATGCAGTCTTCCTGCAGAGGTTTATTTATACATGCTAGATAGTATTACCACTTTCTGAATACAAATGAGGCATTAAAGTTAATACTCTTTAAGTTCAGAGCCATCTTAATAGGCAATAGAGCAGTGACACAGAATCAGTGAACTGTGTTTTAGTGTATAACCCTGACTCCACTTTATAGCATCGTATGCAATATTCAATGAGCAAGTGTGAATGTAGATGTATTTTTTGCCCATCGGGACACCTTAATGACTAATTGGCTTCAAAAAGCTATTTAAGCCAATCCTTCTTTTAGAACTTCTTGTTTGTTGTTCGCTTATTCATCCAGGGTGACTAACAGGGAATTTAGACCAACGCCATTATGGAAAACGCAGGGGTTAGAGCACTCAATCGCCTCACCTACTCCTCTCCATCTCCATACCTCCTCCCCTCCAACCCCCACCACCTCATCCCCTTATATCTTGTATCAAATGAGCAATGCAAGATTTCAGATTCTGAAGTAGTTGCCTACAAACCTCAAGTGAGCTGCATTTGTCAAAGTCTAACACTGTCGAACACTGGCTATTACAATCTTCCCCAAAAACACTCAAGATATTTTTAGAAAAGGAGGAGCACAAAAGATGGCAATACTGGCCTAGACCAAAGGCTGCGACCTTGCTGCGAAAACATTCATGTTGTACGTCGCACAAAGAAACGACAAAGCGCTTTTCATTTGAGCCATGGCCTACTGTCAGAGGTGGGTACTGGGTAGAGGGGGAGGTGGGTGTTATTTGTATTGTTGTATAAACTCTAAACGAAACCATGTGCAACTGTGAGAAGACAAGTGAATGAACCCTACTATGTGCACACTGGGTCTCTCTCTCTCTCTCTCTCTCTCTCTCTCTCTCTCTCTCTCTCTCTCTCTCTCTCTCTCTCTCTCTCTCTCTCTCTCTCTCTCTCTCTCTCTCTCTCTCTCTCTCTCTCCTTGAAGGCACAAAGAGTCCTGACTTGGCAGCCGTACAGGCCAACACTGAACAGCGTTCGCACATCGCAGACACTGCAGGACCTCATTTCCAATCAATTTCCATTCATCTGGTTCAGCTGGGAGCTTCCTGGCACATCACCACCGCCATGTTGCTCATCCAGCAGCAGCTCTCTCTTGTACGGCCGCTCCATATCCACTCCGTCAATTTTAATGTCCGTCCACCACTGTTCTTTTTTTTTTTTTCTCTCAATCTTTTGTTTTGTTGTCTCTGCAACACATCTCTTTCTCTGTTTTATCCAACGCCATTTAAATGAGTGTGTCTCTGTTTGTTGTGTCTGTGTTGCTATATTAACTGGATCTCCATGGGGATGCAAAGGCCTGGAGACTACTTTTAGGTGCCAGTCTGTCTGCTATTGTAAGCCAAAGAGCTAGAAAGAGAGAGAGAGCTAGATGGAGAGAGACAGATAAAGAGAGAGAGAGAGAGAGAGAGAGAGAGAGAGAGAGAGAGAGAGAGGCAGATAGAGAGAGGGACAGATTAGGGTGAGAGAGGGGGGCCCACATAGAGATAAATAAATAAAGAGATGGAAATTGCTTGGTAGAGAGAGAGAGAGAGAGAGAGAGAGAGAGAGCAGCAGACAGAGAGAGAGGAGAGAGAGATATAGAGATAGAGAGGGTGAAGTGAGATAGAGAGAGAGGAGGAGGAGGAGGAGCAGATGAAAAGAGGACACAGAGCTTGATCAAGACAGAGAGAAAGAGACCCTCTCTATATACAAATATAGAGAGCGTGCAGCACGGACTTGCTCTCCGGGTTTATTCGCGGCTGAGGGATGGAGTGCGTTAGAGGCCCCTGGCGACGGGAGCGACAAAGGGCCACTCTCAGAGAGAGCATCGTGCTGGGAGCTGGGAGCCTGTTGCCACGGCGAGCACGTAGGAGGTCGAGGTCACCACGCCCACCGGGGGCCCGCCGTGGGCCAGGTCAGCTGCGATGGCAGCCCCCCACAATACCGCCGCATAAGTACTTTTAGAGACAAGGAATTCGTACACATTTGCCGCGGCGTGATGGAAGTCGCTACACAGACCCTGGGGGGGGTGTGTGGGATTTTTGTAGGGTCTTGTTACGTAGAAGTATATACATAATCCGCTTATTTTGTAATAATACTCACTGCCCCAAAGTCACAACGAGTGCATTGTCATTCTTTTTGAAAGCATATGCGCTGACACTATATGCATTAGTTGGTATTAAGTTGAAGAGTAAGAGGTTAGGATAAGGGAAGGGTTACGGGTAAAAATGTGGGTGAGGAGTTGGGGTTAGGGGTTAGGGGTTAGCGGTTAGGCATTAGGGGTTAGGGTATAGGAATCTTCTGTGCTTCTATTTATTTCCTGACCACTCACTGACCCTAAATCTGCTTTTTGTTTTTCAGTGAGGAAGGGGTTTATCTACTTTTAAAAACATTTGTGCTGACACACTGTGCATTATGCATTGGACAGTGTAAATCAAAGTTTATGTATACCATAAAACCTGAGAGTCTTAACTTCCTCGTAAAAATGGAAAATATTACAGTGGGATCCTTCGAAGCACAGGGAGCATTATGCGTGCATTTTAATGACTCTGATCACACAAATATCGGTAGAACGCCAGTTCTCCAAACCGGCACTTTTTAGATGATAATTGCAAAAACCCTGACCACAGTAAACAGAGAGAGGCGCTACGTCTGCTTGATAAATGGCTCTCCCAGCTGAATGTTTTTTTATTTAAAGTGGAGTGGGGTCGGAGCAGCATTTTGCAACCTTGAGCATGGAAATTCACCTTGACAAATAATTTTCACCAGAAGCGTACTTTGCATAAAATCAGTATTTGAACCAGTGGTGGACGTGCTGTGAATGCAAACGTTTTCTCAAGAATAGAAGAGCTGTATCCTTGAGGGAGCCACTGAGACACTGTTTTTATAATATCCTTTAGGCATCTTGCTGCGAGAGAAAAAACTACACAGCGGCGCACTGTCTACACTGATCACTATTTCTCAGCGTCTGTGGAATGAGCCTCTTTATATCAGGCCGGGCCGTGAAAGCCCTCTCCTGCCCTGTAAATGCACATCTTAAGATTCTTTCAGATGCTTCATACATTTCATTTCCCCTCTCACCACTCACCAGCAGAACAACGGCCGGGTCTCAGCATCACTTATCTCACCGCATTTCATGCTCTATACATCACACGGCGCTTTAACGTCCCGTCGTTCGACTCAAGCTCAAGCTCAGGCATTTATGAAACTATAACATCTGACCGGGGGCTCCCGGCTGCATAGCACCCTGCTAACATTGTGTTTACCATGGGGGTTTAGCTCCTTCCCACCCATCCCCACCACCGCCCCCAGGCCCCTACAGTTCCTATTCAGCTGTTGTTATTCCCATGGCCACCAGAACATCCATTCGGACAGACTTCCCACAGACACACGCAAACACACACACACACACACAGGCAAACACACACACACACACACACACACACACACACAGGCAAACACACGCGCACACGCACACATACACACATCCCCTGGGACAGACAGTCTCCCTGTAAATGCGCACACACACACACACACACACACACACACACACACACACACACACACACACACACACACACACACACACACACACACACACACTGCGGTGATAGAAGTGACAATGAGGAAGGATGGATGGATGATGAGTGGACAAGCTGGGGCTGCTGTCTGTCTGTCTGTCTGTCTGTCTGTCTGTCTGTCTGTCTCTCTGTCTCTCTGTCTGTCTGTGTGCTAACATACACTGGCATCTTGCTGTAATAATAGTCACGTTAATAATAATGTGGTCTGACGGGATCTGTCATACTCCGGGAAACTGAGCACAAATAGCAGGGCGACGGAGGTGGTGGAGGAGGCGGTGACGAGAAGGAGCGCAGGATGAGGTCGGGAGGAAGAGCAGCCCAAAAAAATACATGGATACATGCATCGGAAGAAGGGGGAATATGTTGCTGTACAATGTACAGACAGATGGACACACACACACACACACACACACACACACACACACACACACACACACACACACACACACACACACACACACACACACACACACACACACACACACGTCATGGCGCTTACATTCTAAAGGCAAAGTCAAGGGCAGAGCTAAGAAAGAAAAGCAGTACACTGTGGTGGTCATAAACAGACAAGGAGCACAATAATATGAGACACTCCAGCTCATCGGAGGCGTGGCTGCTCTACAAGTTCAGAGGGAAATGCCAGCAGAGATTATTTGTTATGCCTTGCAGGAGAGGAGAGGAGAAAAGGCATGAAGGCTAGGAGGACGAGAGAGAAAAAAAAAAAAAAGGTGAAATGCACATCTCGCTGATGTGCATGGAAATGTCAGCCAAGAGTGTGTGAAACATGAGCCGCACGTGTTTATGTGGAACCTGTATAGTGTAGCCGAGAGGGCGGTGGAGATGCATGTATATTCTTAAGTTAGAGAGAGAGGTAGAGAGAGAGAGAGAGAGAGAGAGAGAGAGAGAGAGCGAGAGCATGGTAAAGGTCAGTGCAACAACTCTGGAGGCCGTCAGGATGAAGTTTGACGGCATGCTAATTATCCGGCTTGCGCGACCGGGCCGCGCCCCACTTTGCCAAGCCACTACAAGCAACACACACACACACACACACACACACACACACACACACACACACACACACACACACACACACACACACACACACACACACACACACACACACACACACACACACACACGCGGCCTGACACCCGTTGTCGGGCCTCTGCATATTCAAGGGGGTGATTCCACTTTACACTTTGGGACACAGGGATCACGGCAGTTGAGTTGGACGGTTTGAAAATCAGCAGAGAGGTCCCACCCAGCGTCCCGGGCATAACGGAACACGACGTGTGTGGTGTGTGTTGGTGACGCCTCGGGGGTTAAGTGCCGAGCGGACCCTACAACAAACCCCTCCTACCGTTTTGGATTTGGGCGAAGGCTAAACTGTTTATTGGCGTTTTGTTTGTCAATGGGTTTGGGGGTCGAGCTGTGTGTTAGCAGGCCGTTGTGTGTTTTATCACTTCTTCCACCGATACCAGTCCCCTGTGTTTGAACAGACCTCCCCCTCCCTCCCTCCCGGCCGCGCTCTCCCCCTCTCCCTGTCTCTCTCATTCTCTCACTCTATCATCAGGCTCCCCCTCCCCCCTCTTTGCCACATCCTGGACATAATAGGGTGTGCAGGTGGGTGTGTATGTGTGTGAGTGTTTGCTACATGTGATTCATAGCACACATTAATTGCAGCAGAATTATGACACCACACCTTATTTTCTCTCTCTCTCTCTCTCTCTCTCTCTCTCTCTCTCTCTCTCTCTCTCTCTCTCTCTCTCTCTCTCTCTCTCTCTCTCTCTCTCTCTCTCCTCTCTCTCTCTCTCTCTCTCTCTCCTCTCTCTCTCTCTCTCTCTCTCTCTCTCTCTCTCTCTCTCTCATTTGAAGTATATTTCCACTCGGTTCATCCTGGGAAAAGCTCTCTCTGCTTCTTCCCATTCCTCATGTCCTGCTGGGCCGGTGAGCCCAGCGGCGACCTGGCATGCAGCTGTTGATAGAGGCTGATAGAGGAGCAGCTCCGTGTTTCTGTTGGCAGAGGGAGAGTTTGGAGGAGGCAGGATAGACTAGTGGGTTTATTGTTCTGCAGTGCCTTCATCCCCAATGTCCACAATCTAGCGGGAGAGGCATTCTTGAGCAAGATGATCCCCTATACCTGCTCATGAACGACATGTATCTGAAATTCACCGTTAGTCCCGTTGATGAAAAACATATGCAACATTACTGAATAGTAACAGCATAGGAATAGTTCAGGACTCAGGTAGAGTGGATGCTACCCACAGTTCTCCAAGAGATACAGAAATGCTTTGCTCAGAAATGCAGAAAATAAAAACCTTTGGTGTGAATGTATTTTAAAAACAACATGAAATTGTGTTCAGTGCACATCTTTAGCATTCATCACGGTGGCGCATCAACTTATTTCTGCACTACGATGATTTGCTAATAGATATTAGCGTGGGAGGACAACGTAGGAGGAACGCCATCCTTTGAAAACGTGTGACGAGCCGCTATGCCAGCTGTGTCACTGCTCATTGTGGGCTCCATGTGAGGGGCAGCTGAAGCACTTTAGGTTAAACAGTTATTATATTATGACTCGTTTTAACACAACGCTTTATAGCATGGCAGACTAACATTGTCGCAACATATAATAATTTAATCTTTATGGGCCATATTTTGCTGATTAGGTAGAGAAACAACATGGATATGAGTTAACAAAGTCATTTTTTTCCGATGGTGTCTTTGTGTTTCATGTCGCAACAATCTTGAAGATGGAGTGGGTCGTGAGTCACGCCTCGTGTGCACTGCCTCCGTCCATCGATGGACGGGCGAGGGCGTGTCTGACGTACGGGGGAGGAATCTTTGTGGACGCAGCCTGCCGCCAATCAAATCGCTCCCCGCCGCTTAAAGCCGGCTTTTTCCTGCGTCTTCCTGCTTGTTAGGGGTCCTACGGAATCCGTAGGAAACCTATTGTATTCGTTAGTATTATTATTATTTTTATTCTGACTTTTTGGCTCCAAAAGTTATAAAAATTGGCAGGCTTGTAGAACTCATAAAGTTAGTAAAGGAATCAAAAGATGGTCCAGAATAACACATAGGTGGCGCTATAACAAGGCCTTGAAGTTCAGGACTTCAACAGGCTGCCATTACCACTAGGAAGGTACAATTTGTATGAAACTTGGTAAACATGCACCATTTCTCATGATGAACAACTTTCACATTGCAACCCATATGGTCAGACCATTGGGATATAGTGCAGTGACCACAACTTGACCAAACACCCACACATTAACTCCTTTGGTGCTGAAAGTGGGAAAAGCTCCAAAATTGGCACACATGTACCAGGTCACTGTGGGACTATAGGGTGATCAAATAATAGCAATAAGGCAAAAGATGGCAGAGATATGTATTTTAAAGTGAAATACATGCATATGTATACAGCTCTACAACATGTTTAAACAGCTCCAACATTGCATCCAAAAGACCTAGGCCCAGCTGTTGAATGTGGCTATTAAGAGGAGATTCCATAGTATACCCATGCCAAATTTGAAGTCTATATCTGAAAAAACAACCAAAAAACATTAGTTTGAAATTCTCCCTTCTGAACCATGGCCGCTCTACAATGCAGGCTGGGCCTTAAAGGGGTACACACGTTATTTCGCAAACATCTGTTTGACAGTGGATTTTGACACAGTAGGCTTAAGAAACATGGTTGGTGATTGTTTTGATATGTTAACTGCCGGAAAACCAGTTTTTAAGGCATACCAATGCATATTACCATACCAACCAAGCTCACCATACCTCCACATAGGAAAGACTTATATTTCTCAAAATATACTCCAATCTGCCCTTGGCAGTCTAGAGTCATACTGTCGGTCATACTGTCATACTGTCATATTGTCGTTCATACAGTCATACGGTCATACTGTCATACTTTTGTTCATACAGTCATACGGTCATACTGTCAGTTATACAGTCATACTGTTGGTCATACTGTCATACAGTCATACTGTCATACTGTCGGTCATAGTGTTGGTCGTACTGTCATACTGTCGGTAATACAGTTGGTCATACAGTCATACAGTTGGTCATACAGTCATACAGTTGGTCATACTGTCATACTGTCTGTCATACTGTCATGTGAGTGTCAAAATCTCTTCTCACTGTCTCTCCCCTCACATCATATTTAATGTGGTATTTGGACTTCCGGAGCACTAGGGGGCAGAAGGTTAACCCCGCCTTGGCCAGGGAAGTTCCCCTTATTATTGGTATGGCCCAATCAGTCCACCTGGGACTCATTGGCTTATATAAGGGGAGTCTCATTTTGTGGTAGGTGCTTGCTTGACAAGAGGCCAGTACTAGAGCACATGGTATATGTGGCGGCTAGGCTGATGGCTAGGCTGATGGCTAGGCTGATGGCTAGGCTGATGGCTAGGCTGGTGGCTAGGCTGGTGGCTAGGCTGGTGGCTAGGCTGGTGGCTGTTATACCGTAGGACCCCGTTATTGTTGCTGGCAACTATATTTGTTGTTGTTGTTGTTGCTAAATGGATCCCGTGGTCGCAAGGAGAGCGTTGCCCCTGGACGTGCACCACAGCAATCGCCCAATTCTTAAACCCATTCTTAAATCCCCCCGCTGCCGGCCGGCTTTTTGACATTTCCACGGCGGGTTGCGTCGCGAAGACGATTTCATTGGACAGAGTACCACGTAGAGGCACACTCGTGTGTTTGCATAATCGTGATCTGATTGTGCCCCGACGGACCCGTCGCTTCCCGAAAAGTTGAACGTTTCTCAACTTTTGACGCAGGCCACGGAGCCGACTTTGACGGAAGGACCCACAATGCATTTCGAGAGCGCCCCCCGTGCAGTGTCGATGAGATCCGTCCAGTGACGGAGGTAGTGGGCCACGAGGCGTCATGACTCAGGACATCGGTTTTGAACGTTATCACTCGATGAAAGGATATTATCGTTATGATGTTCAGAATGGGTGCTGAGAACCTTTAACGCTATTAAACAATCGCTAAAATTGCAACGTGCCATCTCGTTATGACACGGCTATGAAGTTGTTATAGCCGTTAAATGTTAAATGTAGGCCTACCCTAAAACATTTAAGGTCAATGAATCAAGGCGGCTTAATATACATGAAGAAATTTAAGAAGACCTAAAATAGAGACCAGCAGAATAGCAAATCTGTCTCATTTTGTTTGTCTCAAACAAGAAAAGCATATATTATTTGCAGAAGAACAACACAGCCAAATACCCACGCCTCTTTTAACAGATACCTTGAAGCTACTACAGGTTCCGTGCTAAATATACATAAGTCTCAGCCGCTGGCTTCCACACTGAATTCATCGACCTCACTCACTTTGTAACTGCACCTTAGTAGCAAAGCTCAATGAAATGGAGGCCCAATAAAATAGAAATGGTTCATAAGCATCGCAGCATTGATCACTCTACAACATTGATGAGGACATTAAGTATTAAAAGGCAGAACTTTGCCTCCATACACGATGAAGGCATTCCCAGGAAACGCAGAGCTTTCTTCAAATTAAAGTGAAAGCTGAAATAATGTGTAGGTCCTACTGTTAAGCCTTTAGTTTATGCCAGACATATATGACCACATTAACCACATTACATTTCTTATCCCATCTGCTTGTCACCTTTGAATATAATTGCAGCCTCATTCCATATGCTGCTAGGCTAATGGTTCAGGTTATGCATGGATAACTGTACAACAATACACATGTGATCATGGTTATGAACCCACAGTCACTTGGGGCCCTAAAGGCACACAACACTTTACCCTTAAGTTAAGCAGTCAGGCAACGGTCATGATTAAAAGCTCCAATGGCAACGCCATCATCCCAATTAGCCTACGCCCTATCGATCGGACCAATAATAAACAGCGTTAATGGATCGCGGCCACACTAAAGTAATCCTCTATTTTCCTCCAGGGATTATTCATCATAATGCTCAATTATCGACCTATAGTACTTCACACAACCGCTGAATTATTCTTGCTTCTTAGTTATACTCCAAAGGAATGACGAGCACTCAAACCTATAGCCCTGTAATCTGGATGATGGTTTGTATATAGTCAGCCTTCAAAAAACATTTCCTGTCGCAAATAGAAGTAGACAGCTTCCCATGCCTCCACAAATACAAAGCGTTGTTATTCTTTGTGTTTGATTGATTCGCTGTTGAAGAAAAACAGTTACTAGTTTGTAGTTAATCATACACTGATTGATTTCAGATTTTTTTCTACTTCTGTCATTGTTTGGCTGCGAAACTCCAGCGATTCCATTGTGTGATGACAAGTCAGAAGTTGGGTGAAGAAGTGGTGTGTAGCTGTGTTAGTATAAATATATAAAGCTTTTTTCAAGATAGGGGAGCCAGTCCCTCATATCACAATGAATTATTTACAACAAAAATAATCTCTATTTTGAGGAGCATATTGTAAAGCCCTTTCATTCTCTTTGGCCTGTTGTGTCAAACCCAGATGCCACAAATATGAAACAAGCCTCCAATAGCACAATGCTTATTCTGGTTTCTTTAGCTTTGTGTTGTTCATGTTTTCAGAGGGTCTACTTGAATTATATGCATTTATGTTAGAAACCACAACCAAGCCCACCATTCTTCAAATTGGCTCATATTCACATAATTCCCAATCTTCTTTTTCTCCGTTCCAAACACAGCCAGTTCCAGACCTTGGCTTTGCCTATGTAAATATTATTACCGCCGTGACGAAGGCCAATTGTGTAAACTTAGTGTCTGAATTGGTGCAATTATAAGTGGAGCCAGCAACGCCATTGATTTTAATCTACAAGTGTGGGGAGGGTACTGATTAATTAAGCCCCTGTGTCTCATAACGCAATGCTTAATTGCAAACAAATTACATGGCACCCCAATGTGAGTTATGTCTCCAGCAATGGAATACATTTTCAGAATTTAGGTTGCCCCTCTCCACGAGTGTTATAAAAAGTGGCGAGCCTGGCTCATGAATATAAGTATTGATTTAAAGGCGCCCTGTCTCTCTGTTCATTAGCGCCTGAAGAACCCCTCGCAGATTACAGGGATTTGAAAAATCTCCACGTGAAATGTTGTCGTGACGGTTTCTGCGCCTCGCCGCTGAACGTGACTTTTAGTGACCTCGCTGCTGGAGGAATATGAAAGGGCTTTTATTGGTGTGGAAACCTGACAAAGTAAAGGGACCCTGTCGGGGCTGTCAAACAGTAAGGCTGTGATAACATTCTGTAAGTGTTGAGTCGCATCTTTGATAAACATACAATGGCCATTTTCCAGAGCACCCATTTATGGAAAAATTCATGGTAACACTTTACAATAAGGTACACAGAAACGTAGGTAGTTACTGAGGAACGAATGAGTAACGAATGAGTAACGAATGAGGAACGAATGAGTAACGAATGATGAACGACGAAGTGACAGTTACTCGGTAACTACTGAGGAGTTACTGGTAAACAGACCAGGGGACTACTGAGGAACGAATGAGTAACGAATGAGTAACGAATGATGAACGACGAAGTGACAGTTACTCAGTAACTACTGAGGAGTTACTGGTAAACAGACCAGGGGACTACTGTATTCGTTACTGAGTAACGAATGATGAACAACCAGGGGCCCTAAAGTGACAGTTACTCAGTAACTACTGAGGAGTTACTGGTAAACAGACTAGGGGATACTGTATTAATGAATCATTCTGTGAAATAGCTAAACTGACCAATTGATTATGAAAGCAACTGAATTTTCCTGGGATTTCACAATTAGTTAAGCTTTATGAATCATTCGTTTACCAGTAGTGAAGCTTTTTGTGTACCTTCATGTAAAGTAATGCATCATACTGAGTTGTTACTCTTTCGCGAACCATTCGTTCACCAGTAGTTAAGCTTTATGAATCATTCGTTTACCAGTAGTGAAGCTTTTTGTGTACCTTCATGTAAAGTAATGCATCATACTGAGTTGTTACTCTTTCGCGAACCATTCGTTCACCAGTAGTTAAGCTTCATGAATCATTCGTTTACCATTAGTGAAGCTTTTTGTGTACCTTCATGTAAAGTAATGCATCATACTGAGTTGTTACTCTTTCGCGAACCATTCGTTCACCAGTAGTTAAGCTTTTTGAATCATTTGTTTACCAGTAGTGAAGCTTTTTGTGTACCTTCATGTAAAGTAATGCATCATACTGAGTTGTTACTCTTTCGCGAACCATTCGTTCACCAGTAGTTAAGCTTTATGAATCATTCGTTTACCAGTAGTGAAGCTTTTTGTGTAACTTCATGTAAAGTAATGCATCATACTGAGTTGTTACTCTTTCGCGAACCATTCGTTCACCAGTAGTTAAGCTTCATGAATCATTCGTTTACCATTAGTGAAGCTTTTTGTGTACCTTCATGTAAAGTAATGCATCATACTGAGTTGTTACTCTTTCGCGAACCATTCGTTCACCAGTAGTTAAGCTTTTTGAATCATTCGTTTACCAGTAGTGAAGCTTTTTGTGTACCTTCATGTAAAGTAATGCATCATACTGAGTTGTTACTCTTTCGCGAACCATTCGTTCACCAGTAGTTAAGCTTTTTGAATCATTCGTTTACCAGTAGTGAAGCTTTTTGTGTACCTTCATGTAAAGTAATGCATCATACTGAGTTGTTACTCTTTCGCGAACCATTCGTTCACCAGTAGTTAAGCTTTTTGAACCATTCGTTTACCAGTAGCGAAGCACTATCGGGTTAGTTATAAAACCCCAAACCACTGTTGATGACAATGAGGGATCTACAGCCACTTTAGTTAAAAATGTATACAACATAGGGAAATATATATATATATATACTGCGCTCATGACACATAATAACATATAACATAATAACAGGATAATATAGAAAATATTAACAATTTAAAACACAAACAGAAACAAAAAAAGGCATTTTAAAATGGAACAAAAATAAAGGCTGCACTTTTAACAAGGCATTTCTGAAGAACACTGAAAAAATCTAACAAAGAAAAGAAGTTTCAACAAAACTCAATGAAATGTTATTGGTGTTCGTGGCCAATGTCATGCAGCAATCTGCCAAGGAAGAAGACCCATTTTCTCCTCCTCCAGGTAGCTCCAAATCTCCCCCTTCCATACTGTGATAAATTAGTAGAAGACAGAAAAATAAACATTAGGACCGACAATTAATAAAAAATTCTAGAACATGTCAAAGTCAAAGATTATTTTGTTTGCACGGTTAAGAAATTATGCTGGTCCTCTGGCCAAAACGATGTGAATCTGATGAGTTTCAAAGTGTTTTTAAAGCCTAAGAAGGCATAAGTCATAACTGTGTGCATGACACAATAATAACATTCAATTACAACAATTACAATTACTCAATAACTGTGGTATAATGACCGTATACCACAGCCTGTCGTGATCTATTGCTTAATTATACTATAGAGCTCCGGGAGTGCTGCGATTCACTCTAGTCTGGACTGCAGGGAGTGAACGCTGATTGGCTGTTATGTTACGTCCCTCAGGGAGTGAACGCTGATTGGCTGATGATACCCCTTCAGAAACATTTATATAGAAATTAGAAGATAAAATGAACATACCGTGATATAATACGGCATTACCGTATATGCCTCAAATCATACCGTGATATAAATTGTAGTCCATACCGTACAGCCCTACTGCATACCTTACCTATAAATGTATTTCATCCAGCTGAATAGGGACAATTTGCTCCTCTCAAAAAGTGACCCGCACCTCACTGACTTCCTCGTCGTTTTCCCTCTATGTTTATTACGTCGGCACTGCCTACAGAAGAAAACACATTTCTTCATGATAAATATTAATGTTACTGAACTTGAATTTATAACATGACATATCACTAAACAAAGGAAGTCATCGATAAAAACCGTACCAAAAAAAGAATACTTACCACTGCAGTCCGTCAACGTTTGCGTTTTCCTTCATTTTCATGCTCTTTTTGCAGAGTTTGCATTTTATTTTGGCTTTAAGTAACTTCTTCTTTTGGAGCCATTTTATCAATTTTAATTTCTTTTTAAAAGTCTGTCTTCCCTCAATAAGACTGAGTACTTTAGCGTGCAGGGTCATGATAACTTCGCATCAAACCGTCTTCCTGTCTTGCACATGCGGACCCACAATGCAATTCGGGAGCGTCCCTTGTCGTCGACGGACGTGTACAGTGGGTAGGGGCACGTTATACGCAGATCGTTTTACCCCATGCGTCGGACACGCCCACTCTCTTCCGTCGACGGGCAAGGAGGTCGTGCAGAAGGACTTGACAATGGAGACTCAGCGAAAGAGTAAGAGAAAAAGGCAGCCCACGGAAGAGCTTCCACATGTAGAGACAGCCATGTTAGAATGTAAGTACATGCTTTAAAGTTATTTCATTATTAATTGAGAGTGTAATGATTCGGTCACATTGCTTAGCTTCCTAAAATGAGCTAATTTGACATCGTACCACGTCTGTTCTATCACGTATTTTTTGGCCTTGCTAGCTAACCTTGTCACTAACCAATGGATTGCTAGCTGGCTAGATAGCCGACGTTGCAAGCAAATTTAAATTATCTGTCAAACACAAAAGTTTAACTCTTAACTAGGTCAAAAGACCGACGGTTCAACCACTTATCTAATGTTAAATTAGGCGAGTCAGTTACCACGTCTTTGAATAGTTTTTGGAGTTGTTTTTAACTACTAAAAAACCCGAAGACTGCTACATTACACTGTTATAGTGCTATTACGGTAATACCTTTCTCCCTGTTTTTTTTCTTTTCATTTTAGTCCATAGTTACAGTATGTAATGTTAACAACTGAATCTCTCAAACATGTCTTCTACACAATGGACTGCATGTGGAACCATGACAAATGAATTGATGATGATTTGTCATAAATCAAAATGACATATGATCATACATATTATTATTACATATTATAACATTAAAGACAATGGATAATGTCATTGCCCAAAGTGAATAAAACCCTTATTTCTTAACTAACTGTATATATATATTTTTAAGGTATCCATACAATTTTCAAATGAACAAAAACGTCACTCTGTATGCATTCATCAATATTCTTCATAAGGTTTTGAGCCCCTTACACCAACCATTCTTTCTGTGCTCCAAAATGTTACAGCGCCATCGAGTCAGCGGGAACAATCCGAACAGCGCAGTAGCCAAACTGCAGCAGAGGAAGCAGGTAATTAATTTCTTATTTTAAATGTTAAGCATACTTAACAGATATACTCAGATTCATGTGACTGTGAAATGTAGTTGTACACAGTATAATGATTAATAACTGATGAACGTCACTATGAAAACACTATAATAGTGTTACTTTTAAACCTCTTTTCTACTTCCTGGTTTTATGATGTTAAAATAAGGGTGCTCACCTTAACTGGTTGAAGGCTAGTGTCTAGAGGGGATCCAAGACAAGAGGATGCTAGTAATATTTACTCCATTTGTACTTGAACATTGCAGTAACCAAGTATCTACCTTTACATGATATCGTAACCGGAAAGTGCTTTGGGAATGGGAAGGAACTTAGAACAGCAATGACATAAATTAGATTGAGGTCAGTTAAGCCACTTTAAGTTAGTCTACTAAGTAGAAAATAAAAAAGTTTTTGGTTATGGTTATATTCATGGTGCTGGATTAATTGATCAATTCTTACCCATTTATTTAACGAGCTAGGTGGTCAGCTGGTCCCAAGTCTGCTTATAATATCAAAGCCACGTCTGAACACGTCTGACTGTTCAAAGCAGCATAATGGATGAAGCTACAGCAGGAACATGGCTTTCAAATAACACTAAACAATATAATCCACTTATTCTACCACATGTCTAAACTATACAGTACTCCCACTTTACTCTCTAGTTGTGCTCATTTGATTTATAATAACCTACTGTTAAAGAGTACAGATAATACTACTTGAATAGACAGTACACTCACAGTACTCTTGATACTACTGGAAATTACAATTTAATAATTATTATTATTATACCTCTGTACATTCATTACTCTAGAATGTAATTTAGAACTAACTTGCCACTATATAACCCTAATACAAGAATAGTATTAATACTAGTAAACCCCTAACCAACTGCACTACCATCATCCTGACAAAATACTACTGTTAATACATGTTTATAATTTTCTTTGTTTCAGTCCTCACCCCAGAAGAGGCGATGGATCGCTACAGCCGTGTCAGATGAAGAGAGCTGGTTTTTGTTTTGTTTTTAGAGTGCCTTTTTTTGTTACATTTTAAAATGCCTTTTTTTGTTTCTGTTTGTGTTTTAAATTGTTAATATTTTCTATATTATCCTGTTATTATGTTATATGTTATTATGTGTCATGAGCGCAGTATATGTATATATATTTCCCTATGTTGTATACATTTTTAACTAAAGTGGCTGTAGATCCCTCATTGTCATCAGTGGTTTGGGGTTTTATAACTAACCCGAAAGTGCTTCGCTACTGGTAAACGAATGGTTCAAAAAGCTTAACTACTGGTGAACAAATGGTTCGCGAAAGAGTAACAACTCAGTATGATGCATTACTTTACATGAAGGTACACAAAAAGCTTCACTACTGGTAAACGAATGATTCATAAAGCTTAACTACTGGTGAACGAATGGTTCGCGAAAGAGTAACAACTCAGTATGATGCATTACTTTACATGAAGGTACACAAAAAGCTTCACTACTGGTAAACAAATGATTCATAAAGCTTAACTACTGGTGAAAGAATGGTTCGCGAAAGAGTAACAACTCAGTATGATGCATTACTTTACATGAAGGTACACAAAAAGCTTCACTACTGGTAAACGAATGATTCATAAAGCTTAACTACTGGTGAACGAATGGTTCGCGAAAGAGTAACAACTCAGTATGATGCATTACTTTACATGAAGGTACACAAAAAGCTTCACTAATGGTAAACGAATGATTCATGAAGCTTAACTACTGGTGAACGAATGGTTCGCGAAAGAGTAACAACTCAGTATGATGCATTACTTTACATGAAGGTACACAAAAAGCTTCACTAATGGTAAACGAATGATTCATGAAGCTTAACTACTGGTGAACGAATGGTTCGCGAAAGAGTAACAACTCAGTATGATGCATTACTTTACATGAAGGTACACAAAAAGCTTCACTACTGGTAAACGAATGATTCATAAAGCTTAACTACTGGTGAACGAATGGTTCGCGAAAGAGTAACAACTCAGTATGATGCATTACTTTACATGAAGGTACACAAAAAGCTTCACTAATGGTAAACGAATGATTCATGAAGCTTAACTACTGGTGAACGAATGGTTCACGAAAGAGTAACAACTCAGTATGATGCATTACTTTACATGAAGGTACACAAAAAGCTTCACTACTGGTAAACGAATGATTCATAAAGCTTAACTACTGGTGAACGAATGGATCGCGAAAGAGTAACAACTCATCAGTCAGATCCAGCTCTACCAGTCGATCCAGTGTGGGACCCAAGCCAGCCCTCGACAGCGCTTGAAACCAAGGGAGGCAGGTTTAAAGCGTGCCCTGCAGTGGTGGACAATTGCTTTTAAGCCTTCAACATTACTAATGCCACATAATAAACCTTAAATGTGAATATGAATGTATGTATTGTGAATATCTTTATTAAAATATGACAATCATCCCGTCTGTGCCTTGTTAATTTATTAACTAATTGTGAAATCCCAGGAAAATTCAGTTGCTTTCATAACCAATTGGTCAGTTTGCTATTTCACAGAATGATTCATTAATACAGTATCCCCTAGTCTGTTTACCAGTAACTCCTCAGTAGTTACTGAGTAACTGTCACTTTAGGGCCCCTGGTTGTTCATCATTCGTTACTCAGTAACGAATACAGTAGTCCCCTGGTCTGTTTACCAGTAACTCCTCAGTAGTTACTGAGTAACTGTCACTTCGTCGTTCATCATTCGTTACTCATTCGTTACTCATTCGTTCCTCAGTAGTCCCCTGGTCTGTTTACCAGTAACTCCTCAGTAGTTACTGAGTAACTGTCACTTCGTCGTTCATCATTCGTTACTCATTCGTTACTCATTCGTTCCTCAGTAGTCCCCTGGTCTGTTTACCAGTAACTCCTCAGTAGTTACTGAGTAACTGTCACTTCGTCGTTCATCATTCGTTACTCATTCGTTCCTCATTCGTTACTCATTCGTTACTCATTCGTTCCTCAGTAACTACCTATGTTTCTGTGTACCTTATTGTAAAGTGTTACCAAATTCATTTTTAAATAGAAAATGTACTAGAAAAATATTAATACTCACATAAGTCTTCAGAATTCTCATCTAGAATAGGGTATTTTGTGATCCTATTGAGATCATATAGGGATCCTGAGCAAAATCCTGTGAGGCTGTTCTTTTTGTACACCCAAAGGCTGCACTGCTTGTGTGCTCCTGTGTTTATCCCGTTAATGCAGAAGTTCTGTGCCAGACAGACTCTGCTGGCTAGCTCAGCTAGGCTAGCTGCCAAATTGCATCGTAGGAAAAATTATTAAAAAATGTAAATGAGCCTAGCCAAACAATGGGCATGTATGAATACATTAAAGCCAACACATAGCAGTTCTATCACAATTACACAGTTGATGTTCTCGTAATGTTTTAGACTTAATAGACAACATCCGGACCACTACCCAGTGAGGTGACCAGAACAGCAAGATCTGTGTTCACCAATTAACAGCTCCAATCACGTTTACACTTAGGGAATTTACCAGATGCTTTTATCCAAAGCTACTTTCAATCATTTCATTCATTCATTTCATTTCATTTCAAGTACATTTGTCAGAAGAAAGAGAAACAACAATATATCGCTGTCATTACAGTAAGGATGTTCATAGAAACAAGTGCCAAGCACTTACAATTGCTAGGTTAACCCAATCCCCGTATACAACAGATATAGCTAGGATTACATGCTACACTGCCAAGTACTACTTTTAAGTGCCAGGACGTACAACATACAATAAGTGCGTACATTAAGTGCAAGGACATACTAACAATAAGTGTGTAAGAGGGGAGGAGGGGAGGAGAGTAAGGGAGGAGAAGTGGCGGTGGGGGGGTAAGGGGTGGAGGCTATGCAGAGTCAAGGTGATCTCTCACCAAGTCAGCCTTGAGTATCTTGTGGAAGCTGGTGAGCCGCTCTGCAGTCCTGACCGTCCGGCAGGGAGCTCTTTCCACCACGCGGCGTGAAAAAACATAGAATAAAAATGTTTTCAATAAAAACAGATTCAATTTGTCGTTACTAGCACGCCCCATTGTGTTACGTAATTCAAACAGACAAACAAGCAAAATCACAGAAAATAAGGTTTGAAATGTTATTGTGTAAAATGTGAATGCATTCACAAACGATGTGATGGATACACAATGACGGAATTCCCAATGACAGAATTCCCAATGACGTTAAACTATCCCAAAATGTGGATATTGAAAGAATCCCAGCAACCCCACATGTCCGCTCTCAGCTTCTCACTGCTCCTGACAGGCTGCTCTTCAGCCTACGTGATTGACACCTCGGTCGGTGTGTGTGTGTGTGTGTGTGTGTGTGTGTGTGTGTGTGTGTGTGTGTGTGTGTGTGTGTGTGTGTGTGTGTGTGTGTGTGTGTGTGTGTGTGTGTGTGTGTGTGTGTGTGTGTGTGTGTGTAGGTGTGTGTGTGTATGTATGTGTGTTTACTATATGTGTGAGTGACCATTTAGAAAATAAACGTTGTGGATTGAGCATATCGGTGCATTGCTTACCCATCTCCCTGACTGGATGCTGGGAATTGATTCAGCCTGGGGGGGGAATTGTTTGAAGTTAGGTTTATCAGGCTGGATCTGATGAGCTCAGTTTTAAACGGTTTGTTCATTTCTTAATGTCCGTTTGTACATAGAAAATAGCGATAATAAATAAAACCATTGTTTGTCTGACAACAAACAATGTAGTCTGAAATCTGCTCACTGACCCTTTTTTTTTTTACGAATCTCAATCTTTAAAGAACAAGTCATGTTTATTTGTATAGCCTTGTATCGTGCTTACAGTCTTGTACAGGCCCAAAAACGTCTTACCCTTGACTCCTAAGCAGCAGAAAACATTTTGAATCTCTTTGTGTTCTTCATGTCGTAGGTAAATGTCGCTGCTCTACCGTCTTGGTTTTTTCGTAAAGACCACATCTTGCGCAATTTCTATGTTAAATTGTATCACCAGCAATTACGGCACCATGTTCGCAAGGTGGCTGGGTTCCATTACAGAGAGTTGGTTGTCATAGATAATGGAGGTGGAGGTGGAGGGGGGCGTGGAGGGGAGGGGGGGCGGGAGGCGGGGGGGGGTGGTGGAGGAGACCGAGAAAGGGACGCTGCAACACAGAGCATTATTTGCTTTTGCTAAAGCGAACGAGTCCACCAGCTGCATTTCTGCACTGTGATGCATAATTTGGTGCCTAATTTGACAGTCTTCACTTCAGCCCGTAGGTTCCCTGCCAGTGGAACAAGCCCTGCATGAATTGCTTTTCTATTTCCATCCGAGTGCACATTTGTGGTTAATGCGAAATAGTCTAATTGAACCCCATTTCTCATTTATTCCTTCAACAGAGACAGAGACTTCGTCTTCGAGAACCTTCTTGATGTTTTGGGGATACAGTTTTTTTTTCTGCCTTTTCTGCTTTGTGTGTTTTATTTGTGTTCTTTTTAAATTTTTTACCGCAGTAATGTTGGTGGGCTCAAGATTTGAAGGTCTCCACTGTGGGGTGTGTTGCTTTAATCCAAAAGGCAGCGAGACAGGAATACATTGGATCTCTCTCTCTCTCTCTCTCTCCCTCCCTCTCCCTCTCCCTCTCTCTCTCTCTCTCTCTCTCTCTCTCTCTCTCTCTCTCTCTCTCTCTCTCTCTCTCTCTCTCTCTCCATATTTCACTATTTCACCTGGGAGCCGAGTCCAATTACACCCTCTAAGCCTTTCACAGAGATGTGTCTTAACTCCCCCATATTACTGAACCAAAACCATTCCATATTATATTACTAGATAACCCTTAGCCCAGTGGAGGTCAGAGAAGGAAAAGAAAAAACATATTAGTAGCCAACAAATCGGTTCTCCTGATGGTATTTGCACAGTGCATAATGTGTTCCAAGGTATGGAAATGGAATCAACTTCTGTATGCATCTTCATTTGATCAGCGGTAGTTCCTCAGACGCTGGAAGAGACCCCCCCTGCCACCATCTCACACACACACACACACACACACACACACACACACACACACACACACACACACACACACACACAGGGATACAGGCACACACAGGCACGCAATGCACGCACAAACACAAACAACAGCCCACATGTGCTAAGCGTGTTGAGCGTGTCTCCACACAGTAGTGAATGATGTTTCCATGTTTCGCGGTCCACCACACATGAGCAATTCCTCTCTGGGCGCTCTGGTCGTCTGGGCAGGGTGGGGGGGAGGGCTAGCGGTGCAGGTGGTGGTGGTGATTGGGTGTCTATGTGCTGCTAAGGTTTCTGCTGAGCAAGGGTTTCCTGGGGATACACAACACAACAGAACTGGGGTCTGTGTTGGGAGGCGTTAGGGGTCACGTTTGTGAGTGCAGCGTTCTTGGGGAAGAAAAAAGGGGGCGGCAAGAACTACACAAATATGGTGGTGGTGGTTGTGTCCAGCAGAGAGAATTTGAAATGAAAAAGAAAAAAATGTGTGTCCTGTTTCACACACAATGAATAAAAGAAATAACAGGATAAATATTGAAGTAATGACAGAGATGGGGTGAGTCAGACGGACGGGCTCGTTTCAGCATGGGTTTAACGAATTCCTTCGTACTGTACCGCTCATAGCCCTGTCAACCCCGCCGTCAGACCCACACACCAGTATGAATTATGGAGGAGAAATGTGAGTGGTGCAGCAAATCAACCCTTTGAAGTCCCTCTCGCCACCAGCGTTTGTCACCGCCTGCAGCTGGCGGGTCTATTTGACCTTGGGAATGACCACATCTCTCGCGTGAAAGAGGCATTTGACTAGAGGACATAAAAGCCCTCTTTCTGGTCCACTGCAGTGTAATTGGCCTGTGGATGAACTGCGTACTTTCCACTCAAACCCTCCCAATATTATTACAATATTTGAATCTTCCGCAGGAAGTACAATAAAAACCTTCTTTGTCCGCATATTGAAGCTTAAAAATGTTGAATTAGTCTGCCTTTAGGTTGCAAAATGTCCAACTTTTTCTCTTCCGACTCTACCTACAAGTAGATTCTTTTAGAAACACAGACAAAAAGTGACAGCCCTTTGGCAGACATTTTAGAAACAAATTTAAAAGGTTTTCCTAAAAAGCGGTACAAGGTTGATAGTAGTTTATGGTTTAGAAGTGAGGGATCCAAGTTCCAGGCAAACTTCCTGCCAAATATATACTCCCTATCCTTTTTCTTTACTTCTGTGTTCTCATTTCAACCATGAAACACTTCACGGTGGTGCAGAAACACTTGTTTCTGTATGTGTAGTAATTAAAGACCTCTCAAGATTGTCAGCTCCCTGGTGTAGCGAGAGGAGAGGCAGCCGAGTAAGTTGACTCACTCAAACGTTGGGCATTGTTGCCAAATTGGAACAAAATAGTTACCTTATTACTCCAGTTATCTCATATATAGTCACGTTGTAAAATAGTGGTATTGTTTGCTATTTTTTAGGATTCTGTCATGACTTGTTGACGACATTGAGTGTATTTGTATTTGTTGTTTGTTTGTTAACTAGTTAGTGTTTATTCATTATTATTAATATATGATTTATATATTTTGCACACGTGTCATTGATGAGCAGGTAGGGGTGTCTTGCTCAAGGAAGCCTACAGGGAGACTGTGGACTTTTGGGGTTCCAAACCTTTGAGAACCCTTCCAACCTCTTGGCTCGGAGCCAAACACCCTAATGGCAAGATCCAGGAGAAGCTCCAAAAAACACGAGATGCTGGCATTGCCGTAAATAAGTCAGGTCGCTGAGCTGAACATTGAGAGCCAATGCCTGCTTCCAAGCCTGAAGGTCCTGGCAAGGGTTTTTGGTTGATCACCATGTCCATGGGCGTTCGGTTCTGTAGACTGCAATGTTTGTTTAATGTGAAGCTAAATTATGAAAAATATATATATATACCCTTTTACCAGAAGAGTTCAAGCATTGACAGCATTGACCCACCTTTGTGGTATTGACCAAACAAAATCATTGCTTATACAAAAGTACAAATGACAAAGTATGCTACACCTATACATAATGATGGATCCAAATACAATAACAGAATACCTTTCCTCCAATGCTATTCCATACATCCGTCCCCCCCCCCCCCCCCCCCCCCCCGACATTCAAAGCAGTACGGCTGCTCACCTGCTGGCTGCTGTTTGACTATTCTGTGTACCCCCACCTCGGCCGCGCCGTCTTAATAATTCATGGCAGCTGTGGCTTTTCAAACCTGGTGGCATCTGCTAAGGCAGCAGCAGCGCACAGAGCCACTACAGCCCTTGGGCAAGAGAATCCCATGTCAGTGAATCATGTTAGTGCTTCCCATACCTCTAACCTCTGAGCCCCTCACCTTCCCTTCCCTTCCTCCACCTCCACCACCTCCTCCTCCCTCCTTCTTATCTCTCTCTGTGTGCATGTTGAAATCAACCCCGCCGGCACATCACCCGTTCTGGAGAGGTGGTGTACAGATAGACAGCAGTTCAATAATCCACTGTATATATATATATATATATATATATTATATATATATATATATATATATATATAAATATTTATACTGTATATGTGTCCTCACACCAGGGATGAATTCTTAACCACTGGTATGATGGATGTTGATGCTGATGGTTGGTCGATGAACAAAGTGAAAAAAGTTGGAAAGTGAAAGTGAAACCATTTTCTTTTTTGATTGATTGAGATTTGATAATGAGAATAAGAGAATACAATCACATGAACTTGATGCATTACAAGGTGGAAGTCTTGGCTGGGTAGTGGGGGGTGGGGGGGGGGGGGGGGGGGGGGGTAGGGTCTGTCATGTCATTTCAATAATGTGTGGAGGGTTGTGACCTGAACAGAGGTGGGGTCCCTGGGATTTGACCCGACAACCAGGGAAGGCGTTGTGTATACCGAGGCATTATTGTCCCTGACAATGAGAATATACTACACGCTTCCATAAATCACATGGAGGAGGAAACAACGCTGCTTTTGTATCATTACCACAGGGAAGCGGTTTGTTGTTGGTGATGACATTCGTTGCGCACACACATGAGGAAGGCCTATGAGGAAGAAATACGTCCCCATCGAAACAAAACATGTGCAAAATAGATTAATATGTGCTTGGTCTGTGTATTGTCAAAATGTTATATCGTTGAATGTAATGTCATTTCGTATAAAAAAAATAATGACACTGCATTATTGAACGTTCAAGTAAACATGAAATTATTCATACAAACAATGCTAATTAGCGGTACAACACACACATCGATGGTCTCGGCTCAGTCAGACACCTTCATCTGCAATATTCCCGGAAAGGTAAAAATCAATTGGAACCTTCATTAGTGTATCGCAAAGATCTCCTTACCACTTCACTGACACATACAAATGTATCGAACGTGAGATGGATACGAAACAAGGCAGGCGGGTGTGCGCTCATGTGGGTGTGTTAACCTTAGACAACATGCCAATATTTGAGACTCCTCTTTGGAGATAATAAGATCAGCAGACTGTGTATATGCAATGGGATAGCCTCTGTTGCTCTTCTGCGCTCACACACTTTGCATACTGGTTAGATTTACTGCAGCTAGAGACCACCGGCTTCACCTTCCTCCATCGCATTATCCATTATCCCCTGCAAATCATCTTAACAGTAACAGCCTGTTGTCAATATCGGGAAGGGAACCGTCCAGTAATTGTTTGAACAAAAGTTGTAAGACTGCTCTGCACCCACGCACAGGAGACTTCTCGAAAATTAATCCATGCCACATTATTATATATTTCTTGAGTCAATTTTTCCTCAATAGGCGGAATCTCTCACTATGATGCAAGCAGCCATTTCTAAATCTCTTGAACATTCCCCCCACTATCAAACCATCGTGCTCTTCTTCTTGTGGCAAATACACTCAGGGGGGAGGCTGTGGTGCATTTGGCAGCGTGGAGTCCGTGTGGGCCTCACAATGTTTGGCAGAGCCCCACTATGGTTAAATGTGGACACAGGGCTATTGTATCTCCAAGTCATTCTTCAAGATTGTGCTCAGTGTGGTTCTTCCTGGGTGGTATGGATTTAGAGGCTCCACGATGCATTCATCCGAGACGAGGAGAGAGGAATTAAAGTGGGGATGAGAGAGAGAGAACAAGATTTATGTGGTTCCATCGGATCGGCTCAATTGTATTAGCATCTCTGTTTCCCCTGATCACAAAGCAGCTTCATCAGTCAAGTTATGCAGGACAATAGATCTGGAGGCCGGAAAAGGACAACAATCATGTTCAGCGTGGCTATTTTTCTTCCCCTCTTCCTTTTTTAAGACGTGGTGAGTGGTGAGTCACTCCTTTGAGACACTCAGCACATTCAAGGGTTCACATTTGTGTTTATCAGAGCGTTGCTGTTTATGTAAGAAACTTAGGATTCCTTTTGGACACAATGTCAGAGCAAATTGCTCACCAACATGGATGAACCTACTCAGTTGGAAGGTGGTGTGATGGGTGGGATGGGACAGGATGGGTGCGCGCGTGTGTGTGTGTGTGTGTGTGTGTCGGTGATGATGATGGAAGGGGGTGGTTGTTCTGCTATTTGTCATGTATGTGTGTGTGGAGAGTGTGTCGTGGAGGGAATGTTATTTTAGTTGAAAAGGTGTGTGTGTGTGTGTGTGTGTGTGTGTGTGTGTGTGTGTGTGTGTGTGTGTGTGTGTGTGTGTGTGTCTGGATGGGGTTGGGGGTGGTGTACGGGTGGGTGGTTCTTCTTTATGGAGTGTGTGTGTGTGTGTGTGTGTGTGTGTGTGTGTGTGTGTGTGTGTGTGTGTGTGTGTGTGTGTGTCTTGGCTGAGTGGTGGTGGTGGTGGTGGTGGGGGGGGCAGGGCGGTGTCTGTTGTGAATGCCGTGCATGTATGTGTCTGTGTAGGTAGTAGTAGTAGTAGTAACACTTGTGACGACGGAGGGAGCGGGGTGGGGGGGGTGGAGGCGGGTAATGGAGGCGGGTGGTGGTGGTGAAGGGGGGGGGGGGGCTCTCTCTGTTCTGCTGATGCACGCTCCTGCTCCTCCAGGTCTCTATAATTCAGGGTGTCAGTTGAGCTGCCTCTCATCATCACGAGCGGGGGTGGGGGTGGGGGGGTGGGGGGCTGTCGGCCTGTCGGCCGCCGCCACCACCGCCACCGCCACGTCAGCCGCACCGCTGTCCAGGAACGTCAAGCCGTAATTCACATTCCCCCGGAACCGACAGACACCCCCTCCCCCTGCCCTCCGCCCCTCCACCCCTCCGCCCACCCACTACCCCCCTCCCCCACTCCACCTCACCCCCCCCTTCCTTCCCTTTTGTTGAGATCCCACAGGGTCCCGCGCCACCTCAGCGCTAACCTCCGCCGACCGCCTGACGTCTCATCCCGGAAGCGTCGGCACCGGGGGAGGGGGAGGGGAGTGGGGGGGGGGAGGGTGGAGAAGGGTGGGTGGGTGGGGGGGAGGAGGGCAGGAACAAACGCGCGGCGGTGAGCAGGATGAGTAATGATTGACTCACCGGCGTCGTGTCGTTTTGACGGCCTCGCCGCTGATCTTTTCCGATATCCCGATGCTGCCGCTGCGCTCGCTTGGAGGAGGAGGAGGAGGAGGTTGGTTGGTTCCGGGGCGCGTGTGCACCCATGCACTGTGGCGTTTATTTCCCCCCCTCCGGCACGTCAACACACGTCCTTAAGCAGACGAACCGCGGGAACAGCTGTAAATGATTTGGCTCCTGTTCTGTCGCCCGCCCCAGAGACGGGGTCCTCGTACGTTCCTCGCACGTTTGGCGAATACAGTTCTGGGTCCACAACCAAAAAAAGACCGAAATAGCACATCCAGCTGGCTCCCATTGTTAGCGGTCCCGATGTTTGAGTTCCTGTTTTTTTTCGGCGACATGTGCTCTTGTTTGCTTTTGAGTCTTTTTTGAATTGCCGCCTTTTTGTGAACACACCTGTTGTTCATTTGTGTTGATTGGTTTGTGGGTGTTTAGGCTCCGTATGGCCGTCAGTGTCTGTCGGACCGTTCCCGCAAAGTTTTTTTTTTGGAAATGATGCCATTTTGTCTGCGATTTAATCCTTTTCTACTGAAAGCCATATCGCAGATGTTGTGATACTGTAGTATACTGTCGTCTTTCTGTGAGAGCTGAACGTTGGACTCAAAAACAAAAGATCCAAGGAATAATACACGCTGCAGTCTGTCAAGGCTGTGAACCGATGTAGTTAACGCTGGATCTAAAAGGGTATACATTGTGGCAACCCGTCTCGGGGAGTGAACCTGCCTCGCTCGAATCAGCACACAAATCTCAGACGTTAAAGCCACAACGGCACGTTTAATCAAACTTAAAGTCTTTCTGGTAAAAAAAAGAACTAAAAGATGACCGGGTGGCACAGCCACGACGGCTGGACTCTCCTTCTGCTCCAGCCAAGAGAGAGAGCCTTGAACGGCTGTGGAAGCCTCTGCCTTTTAAGCAGGTTTTCCTCCCGGCTCCTCAGGTGCTCTGCATCACGTTGATTGCGATGGGGCCGGGTTGCCACAATATATATAAGGGTATAAGGGTATATATGAATATGTATATACTGGAATATGCATACATATAGATGAATATAGATTGCTAAATATATAAATATAGATCAATATATATATATATATATATATATATATTAAAAATTCTTGTGAAGCCCAATGTGTGTGCGGATACAACCGTCTCAGTGTACGTTCACACTGTCAGCAAAGAACGCTTCCTAAGAGTACACCCTGTTCCCCTGCACCCTTCCTTCCCTCCGCTGCTCATCCTGTGAGGACGTGCACCTCTAGAATATCATCACAATCAGCATGGAGACATCAGGGCTGTGCACTGAGGGGCCTAATTGAGTCATAATGAAAGCGCCTGAGATGCCGCATCCATCCGGGGGGAAGCAAGGGAGGGAGGGATGGAGGAGGGTGGTGGTAGGGTGGGAGGGAGGGAGAGAGGGAGGAGGGTGGTAGGGTGGGAGAGAGGGAGAGAGGGATGGATGGAGGGAGGGATAGATGGAGAATGGAAGGAGAGAGGGAGGGCTGGAGGGATGGAGGGAGAGAGGGATGGATGGACGGATGGAGGGATAGATGGAGAATGGATGGATGGAGGGAGGGATGGAGGGAGGGAGGGAGGGATGGAGGGATGGATGGAGGGAGGGAGGGATGGATGGAGTGATGGAGGGATAGATGGAGAATGGATGGATGGAGGGAGGGATGGATGGAGTGATGGACGGAGGGATGGTGGGAGGGAGGTTAGGGATGGTGGGAGAGCCGCGGCGGAACTAATCTCCAACAGCACCAGACTCCGTGATTGGCAGCTCAGTGTTTCAGAATCCTCAAGGCTATCAAACCAAAAATAAACCAGAAGTACAACAATGGATTTATCGCCAAAATAACAAGAAGATGATCATGATCATGATCATCAAAACAAATGATTAGATGTTGACGTGGGATCGCTTGTGCGAAGGAATTCCGACATGCACGAGCGTAAAGCGTGACGCGTGTTGACGTATGAAACAACCACGATCCTCCACGCCGTAGTGCAAAGGAAACTTGGATATCTTTAGCGTTAGGTCGCATCGGTATATAATTGCTTGTTGTGTTGCAGTGGTGTGGACCTTCGTGAAAGGCTGCGGAACATTCTACAGCCAACGTCTCACGGAGTTGCAGGATGTTGTTGCCACGTGTCACTCTACATCCACTGTGCGGATGTAGGTCACCTTCTGACATGTGCGATTGTGACACCTCATCAGCAGGGATCGCTCAGCAGCACCTCCAAGTACTTTACCCTCATCACAAAGTAGGTTGAACGGTTGCTTATGTGTAATTCTATTTGCGTATCAGACTCTGGCTGCACACGCTGTACATCGTGTAAGACAATGAAATGAAGCATGAAGAAAAACAACAGTCTTCTACATAAAAGACTTGATTTTCTGAAAGAAGAAATAATGCATCTATGGTTTCCATTTGAAAATGATTATATAATTTGAAGTATTAAATAGTTTAATTACAGTAAATGTCATATGGTGGAAAGAAATCGAGATGCCAATAAGAAATAATGAAGGTTGAAGGTTATTTTATTTTATTTTTTTCATTAACTCACAGCAGTCAAATACACAAAGGTGTATTTTTTGTTCTGCTGTGGTTAGGAAGTCTACAGGATAATCAAGTCAACTGCAAGGAATTTCAGATCGTTGAACAGACAGCAGACTTCAAACCATTCAAAATACAACAAGAGAAAGAGAGATCAAGGATAGAAAGATGGACGTAGGGATGTGGATAGCCAGGTCGATAGCCCAATGGACAGACAGACCGACAGACAGACAGAGTGGGCAGAGTGGGAACTGATGATCAAAAGTGAAGTGAGCTCTTATGTAACCACGCCAGCTACCACCGTTTGGGAAATCTCCATCTAAAATATATAATAGATTAATGCTGTATCTTTGAGGCAGGCCATGACAAAAGACAAAAGACAATCTATCTACCCACTGATACGTGTACTTGCATAATTCCCTTCTTATTTGATATACTGTACACGTGCGCTTGAAATCAGAACGTATGATAATATGAATCCAATTGTTTCATTGGGTGCAGCAGAATCTCCAGTTGCAACACCATATCGGGTTCTCCTCTTGGGCCCCGTTTGTATAGTGTATTATGCTGCTTTTCCACCGACAGTACCAGCTTGACTCGACTTGGCCCGCCTTTTTTTGCGCTTCCATTGGCAAAAAAAGTACCTGGTACTTTTTTCCCAGGGCTCGTTCCTTTCCCAGGGCTCGAGTTTCGCCTCCATCAACGTTACCGTATGACAACAATAGACGCGCAGTCATCGCGCTTTTTATTTTATTTTATTTCCCATCATAACCTTTCCCAGGAATCAGGAAATAGTCTTGATCAGATTCCGATTTCCCCGGGAATCCCATCTCCCGGGATTAAAACCTAATGACGACCCGTCCAGAGGTTATTTTCTATGACCCGCCCACGTTGAAGAGGTACTTTTTTAGATGGAAACGCGACGTGCCTGGAACCAAACCGAGTCGTGCCGAGTTAAGTCGTGGCGAGTCGAGCTGGTACTGTCGGTGGAAAAGCGGCATTAGTACGTTCTCTGTTGAGTGGTAGCTGGCAAGTTAATAGGAACGCCACAGACTCCGCTGATGTATACATTCGAGGAACAGGTCGTCCGTAAAGCCTACTCGCTTTTAGACTGTAAAAGCCATCCTCTTCACCAACGTGTTGAGGTTCTCCCCTCAGGCCGGAGATTCAGAGTCCCCTTTTGTAGATGCAATAGGACTAAACTAATTTCTACCTAGGGCAATATCCTTGCTAAATTTGCACAATACTGAATCCCAGACTTGACTGTTGCCGGTGTGTGTCCTATGTGTATTGGTCACTGTTGATGTTTTAATGTATTTCTTGTGTGCTTTTACCTGTTAGCCTGTCTGCAAAACAAGTTACCCCTTGGGATAATAAAAACCTACTACTGCTACTACTACTAAGTGTTCGAGGTGTTTGCCTGCTCCATGTGTTCTGATTTTCTTTCTTCCTTCTAACCTTCCTAACCTTCCTCTACGTGAAGGTTAGGCTATTTTCAGCCTCCCTTGGAGTCGGCGTGACCTTGCGATGGACCTGCATCTCACTCAGGCTACGGTCTTGGCTGTAATAATACCACCGTGAAAGCATGGATGGAAGGGCCGCTGGAAACACGGAGGATGGATAAATGGATGGATGGGTGAAGGATGGATGGGTGAAGGACGGATGGATGAGTTGGTGGATGGATGGTTGGATGGCAGGATGGAAGGATAGATGGAGGGGGATGGATGGGTGGACGTGAGGATGGATCATTTTTGGATTAATGGTTGGATGGAGGGATACGTGTCGTGGATGGATGGATGGATGAACAGATTAACAGATGGACGGAGGGTAAATGGAAGAATGTTGGACGGATGTATTAATGGATGAATCAATAATGGATGAATGAATGGATTCGCAGACTTGCAGGATTTTAAAACCACACATAATGAGATCATGCCAGCGGGCTGAACTCTGCTGGACCTTCATTTGACAGTATATATATTTAGCTGTGAGTCTACACTTGCTGCCTGCATACACAAACTGCTTCTCTCTGTGCCGGGTGAATCATCCCCATCATCAAACCAGCTTACATGTGAACATAAGGAATGGGCCGTTCTGGGCGGCATGTGGTTCAGCGGGGGGGGTGCAGCGGGTTTACTGGTAACCGGAAGGTTGCTAGAAAGATCCCCAGCTCTTCCTGGCGTGAGTGTTGGAAGTGCTCCTGAGCAAGGCACCAAACACTGACTGCTCCTGACGAGATGGCTGTTGCCTTGCAAGGTTGACACCCCCGTTGGTCTGTGAATGGGTGTATGGATAGGTGTATGAATGGGTGAATGAAAGGCATATTGTAATGCTCTTTGAGTGGCCACTGTTCAGAAACGTTGTTAATGTTAATGCAGTCCATTTACCAGTCAAGGTTTATATTGATTATTTTGCCCGATAACAATCAAATGTTAAAAACCGGATCTTTTTAAAGTTTAGAGGGATTAGATAAAACGATGGTCCTAGCTAGTCCTTTAAGTATTCAACAAACAGGGATTTGCTGATCCTGATTAAACATCTGAAAGGTTACTCCAGTTTAGTCTGTCCTCAAAGGTTATTCGAGCAGCAGAGTCATCTGTCAGAGAGCGCGACAGAGCGCGTCTCAAGCCGGGTCGTCCCCCTTCAGACTGTGATACATATGATTGCAAATCACGTCCATCCATCTTGTCCACTTGCTTCTCAGTAGCACACACACACACACACACACACACACACATGCACATGACCACATGTGCACACACACAAACATTGTACCACACATGTCTATAGATCAAGATCAGATACAAATGTATGGTGAGAGCACTCAATGCAGACAGGAATTCTGCCAAAACTGAAAGTGCTGCATTCCAGAGCATTCCAACAACATGTCTGTGAAAGGGTTCACAGAGAGGACCTCACCGTCAGGTTCACTCTCTTATAGTGCTCTTAGGATAGATGGAAAGATGGATAAATAGATAGATAGATAAGAGATGGATAGATAGATAGATAGATAGATAGATAAAGTAAACAAATATCTGTAAATAAACATCTGTATCAAAAACCATGAATTGTGTTTGACGACTAGGCTGTTTAATACACACGAATGTCATGACATGTAGAGTAGAAGGAAGCCAGGGTCTGGGACACGTACAGATGTACACAGTGAGTAGAGTAGTCTGTGGAGGACAGAGCCCACAGCGAGGGGACATGAAGGGGCCACCCTCTATCAAATCGAGCATCTTAACAGAATCCACTGAACTGCGTCTCTCTGTCCTTCAGTTTAATATGGTGTAAGGGTTAAAAGTCAACAGGGTCCACAAATGATCACACTTGCGTCAAACGTGTTCATCTATTTTGTGTTTTTGTCTGTGTGCATTTCAACGGATTTCTATGTGGCTGAGGAAAGGCTCTGTCGTTCGTTGGGTTGCTATTTTTACGGTGCAAAAATGAAACCCAAACATAATTATATCATATTTATGTCACACTGTAGGTCTCCTGCCTACAGTGGAAAAGTGAGATGAGAAGTGACACACACATTTATTTATTATCTGAAAACATTGTACTCACTGCACTAGGCGCACGGTAATATTTATTTCCTATTTGATGAGAAATGTCATGTGAAACACCACCATATTTTATTGATATACAAGATAATGCATAGGCTAAGAAACAGTATGCACATGTGAGAAAGACAACAGGAAGCTTTTTCAAAGAGAAAATGAGATGGAATCCACTCTGAAAGGACAGAGGGAAACTGTGGCTGGGCTTGGCTGTTGCTTGTTATTTTTAATCACACCAAAAAAGTTCAAAGAGGCGAGCAAAAAAAAAAAAAAAAAAAATTCCCAGTATTGTTAAACATTGTTTAGCCCAAATAAAAGCACAGACATACTCAGAATTTTTTGAAGGCGACCTTGTTTCAGTTTATCTTGAGGAAATGTAAAAAAAAATAAGCATGTGTGGACAAAGTTAAACATTTAACACGCACTCACTTCACTTCACTCACTTTTTACTCGCCAAGCTTTAGATGATGGAACATTCTTCACTTGGCTGGTTGAGGCCGCCGTAATGGTGGTGTCAGCACCACCGGTAAATTGTCCCGCTTCGCCTCCCTCTCTTCAACGTCCCACACACAACAAAGATGAAACATCGTGTTTTTCGTAAGTTGTGCCATCTTCCAACAAATGGTATCAAATTCCCCATATTACCAGTCCAAATATACCACAATTCGTATTGATTTGGGGGTGGTGCATTGGCCTTTTAGGAAATAAGTGTGTTTGTGTTGACACGGTGTGACAAGAAGCATGTTTATGTGCACTTTACGTGCACTTCTTCTTCCCTTTTTGACTGTATGTAAACAAATAAATAAATAAATGTGTGTGCACTGAACCGTTTTTAAAAAACAAATGTGTGCGACCCCAGGTACCTTCAAGTTTTAATCTGAACAGCGAATAATAAACGGTGCTCTTCCACTGGATGTTTCTTTGTTTGCCGTTCTCACTCGGGACTTTAATGACATTCTTTTTTTTTCAGCCATCTCGTAAAATAATGAGCAAATGGATGCAGGATCACTCCTGGGTCCCGAGACTTGATTATGTTGACTCAATTAGGAGATAAGGCCCGATGCATAATGTATCTCCGTGGGCTCATCGTTCAGGAGGCAGGAGATACTGATCGTGTTTGGGCCTACACAGTTCTCTGCCTTCAAACAGGACCTTTGAACGATGTAGCATGTAGCCTAAATGGATGTCGCTGCCAATTATTTTGGCATTGCTAAATGCGCCATTACTTTATTTTACAGGGGGGCCCATTGCTATTTACTCAAAAGCGCTGTCTGGCGGTTTCTGTGAATATGTTGATTTATACTAGATAATAGTTACACAACGTCATTCAATGGGCTCAGGTTTAACCACAGTGTTTTCTTCAGGAGTCAGAAACTCAATATTCAGCATTCCCCTCAACCGTTTGACTGACACACTACTCTCTCACTTAATTAATCAAGCAAATTCCTTGTTTTACAAAGGCTTTAACAAGATGTAGCAGCAACTTATAATGAAAAATATGTTTTTACTAATTGCAAGCAAACCATTTTCATATGACGGCTGTAGCCCGCAGCTGGGTTTAATTCCACATGAGCCCTGAAAGCTAAACTACTGATGAAGCTTAATAAACCTGCATAAGGAGCAGTGTGTGTACGAGGCACAAGGCATGACTTACAGTGGCTGGAGGGCGGGGGGGGGCGGGGGGGGTGTTAAAGACCGCGGTCGGGTACAGCATGCTCTCACCCCGGCTCTCTCCCCTCCCTCTCCTCACCCAGGGTGATGTATGGTTGTGGTCTCTAAACGCTTCCTATTTTATTGTGCTGTGGCCGCACAGGGGCAGATACCTCCTCATTAATTTAGTCCGGTGATTCATTTTCAATGCGCCCGCCCTTTGTACCATCCCGTGTCGTCCGTTCCGAAGGAGCCCTGCTAATTAGTGAACTCTGATGGAAGATCCATACCATCCGAGGTGGGGGGGGTTGGGGGGGGGGCGGCGGGGGACGGGAGATGGGACGGAGGGAGCACTTTCACTGATGAGATTGAAGATCCATCTACGCTGCCGAACGAGCCGTTGAATTGTTTATCGCAAACTCCCCGCCCCCCCCCCCCCACCACCACCACCACCACCACTGTTCGTACGCCTTACTTATAACGAATGACATTTTGAAAACACGTAGCGGTGACTAAGACCAGTCCTGTGCTATTTGGCTGATATGATGACTATTCCATGTGACCTTATCACAGATGTGTCATATGTGGTAGGACATAGTCGCGCTAGTGTTGGATCTTCTATAGGCTACTCACTATCTGAAGCGCTTTGAGTGCCTTGAAAAAAAGCACTATTATAGTAGGCCTATCAGTGGGATTATTATTAATATCGTTTCATCTAAAATGCCATGTTTGTCGCATGGGATGAAAGGGAAATAACGTCTTTTGCTAATTCCCTGACTTACACAACTCACGCTAAGATCATGTAGCCTACTGTAAAAACGGTATCCCAGATCATGGTTGCATCTGAGCACATCTTCCAAGGATTAACACCCCCAAGGAGTTTCAAAGCCTTCATGATACTACTAGTAATACTATAAATAAATACATATATATATATACTACATTTAATACTGCACAAGCACGGGGCTGGGCGTTGTTACCTGGCTGCCAGGAGAGCCCTCCACAACGGATCGATACGGAGACTTTATGTGGGCGGACACCAGGGGCAGGGCACCATAGGGAGGGACCCAGGGCCCTCTGTAAATCCCTGAATGGGCTGATTATGTACTGGAAGTTGCTCGACAAACTGCTACGGTAGGGAGTAATCCCGCCAGGATTTAATTGACTCAAACGGCTTATCACCGATGTGTGAAATGTTGGAGAGCAACTTCCCCCAAGCCTTATTGGACATCGCTGGAAGTACACCGCCTGGCAAGTAGCATCGCCCCGCGCTCTGTTCCTCTCTTATTAGGCATCATTCTGATGTCGCTGCTTAAAGCCAGGGCAGGCAATTTGAAGAAACCAGCCGCAGTAAGCAAGATTTTCAAGGTAACTAACGGAAAGAAAATCCCAACCCCTCCCACCAGGCCTCCATCCAAAGCCACTCCCCCCCAAAACACGTGACCCGGCTGGCTTTAGCAGTCCGTCTGCCTAGCCTTGTGGAGGACTCCGGTCATGCGCTCTGAGTGGACGGGCAGAGTGCGGGCAGGTAGCCGGGGTAAGTAGATGGACAGGTTGGCCGTCCAATCTTTTCTGATGAAATGTCTGGAAAGGCTCATTAGTTTGGCCGATGGAGATAACAAATTCTACTCTTTTTTTTTTTGTCTGACAATTTGATTTATTGATTGCTCTTGGGATGTTAAGAGAATGTTAACGAATTTGAAAAAAATAACAATAATGTCCTACCTTAGCTGTAAGAGTAAACAAGGTTGCAGTGAGTAATTAATGGCTACTTTATATAAAAGGGGAGCCGAGATATGCAATTAAACAGTAAAGCCAAAGAAACAGTGCATAGGATCAGACATTTTTTTAATTTAAAAAAACGTGTATGTGTGTGTATGTTTGTGAGCAAATATGTCCCGGAGGCTCTTTCAGGAATAAGCACTTTTTATTAAGTTATAGTTTTAGAAAAAGAAACAAATAAAACAACACAAATCCACAAAACAATAATCAACATGCACATTTTAGTATACAAGACAGATCGGTTACTTTTCAATATGAAAATGTAATTCTACAGGTCAGTATCTCATAGAGATCAGTGTTCAACACACTGGTATAAAGGTCAGCAAACACACCATACAAAGGCAATGGGGGCTGTCCAGCTGGCCGAGTCTAAAAATATATATATGCAAGCTATTTACACTGTGCCACAACGCCCTCTGATAGCAACAATGCACGGCTCTGCCCCTTTTCCAAAACAAAGCGATAGAAGATATTTTTACGAAGCCGATTCCCCTCGCCGGCTTTCAATCACTTCCTCCAGATTGTACTAAGTGGTGTTTCACCGGGACATGTCAGAAAATGACACTTGACTTAAACCCCCGCAGTCTTCACAATAAAAAGGCTTTAAAGAAAATCATAACAGAAATCTAATAATACGAAATACAAGACTAATCCCTTGTCATTTAAGAACTGGCAGCGATGTTATTTTGTTTGGACATTATTCTAGTTTTTATATCACCCCGGCCATCAATAGACACAGCCAAATATCTTTTCTTTCCTCTATTTTCTACCCTTGGAGGTTTTAAACTGAAAATGAGTACAGTGTTGGATAGATTCAGCGTATCTGCAAAGAAAAGCTGTAAGCACTACAAAATAATTGTATCCACAACCAGATATGTTTGTTGTTCAGAATTAAAAAAGCAATACGAACAAATGTTAATTACTACACTTTTCAGGATGATATTCCAATCTATCTACAAACACATTAAACCAACTTGCCGGCACCACTGAAAGGAAGAAACAGGAAAATAAACTAAAAAAAAGCGAGAAGAAGGCAAAAAGAGAGCCGGCAAATGAAATCAGATGAAATTATCTGAACAAAAACATCAAGACGTCTTCCCAGATCTATTGAACGAGCTGCTGGATTGGTGTGTGTGTGTGTGTGTGTGTGTGTGTGTGTGTGTGTGTGTGTGTGTGTGTGTGTGTGTGTGTGTGTGTGTGTGTGTGTGGGGCGGGCGGGGGAGGGGGAGGGCTTCGAGACATGTCAAGCATGTCTGACTGTATAAGCGAACAAAAGAAGCGTAGCAGGCAACGCGGCCCCGTCAGTCAATCACGCGGCGGCGGCGGCTGCAGTGACAGCCGCGATGA